>NC_056725.1:1579713994-1579816494 GCF_019279795.1 Protopterus annectens
AAGGAGGTGGAGTTTCAATATATATTAAAGACATACACACCTCCAGGCTGGTCAAACAGTATGATGCACAGGAGACACTCTGGGTGCAGTTAGCCATTGACAAGACCCCTATACAAATCATAGCTAGCTACCGGCTCCTAAATCTAACTGAAGATACCCAATCCACCTATCTGGACCTCTTCGAATCTATCAAGATTCAACCCTTTACCCTGATCCTGGGTGACTAACTACCCAAACATAGATTGAAAGAACTACTCATGCCAGAACACAAATGCCCAGAGATTCCTTGATTTTGCCAATGCAAATGCCTTGGAACAGCTAGCTGATACCCCCACAAGAGGTGATATTATCTTGGACTTGGTATTAACCAACATGAGTAACCACTGCAGCATCCCTGCAGTATCATCCTCCCTGGTAAGATCAGACCATAAAGTGGTCACTTTTAAAGTTACCATCTCCCCAGACCACCCCTCTAGCTACGGTCAAACAAAAAAGCTTCTCCAAAGCTGATTACAGCCTCTTGAGGGATGGTATAAACAGCTTCACAGCCACCCCCCCTTCTAGGAACTGGCACCAGTATCCAAAACTACACCGAAGTACTATACAAGCATTTATATAGATGCATGGAATCAGGAATACCCAACAGGACTAAATCATCCTCTGCAAGGAAGAGTAAACATGTCTGGTGGACATCTGCAATAAACTCTGTAACAAAAGAAAAAAATTGCTGTCCATGATAAAGAAGGAGCAGGTGCCCAAATGGAAGCAATCTCTTTTTAGCCTGAACAAGCAAATAAGAGCACTAATAAAGTCCTCCAAAGCAAACCTTGAGTCCAAACTGGCTACATCTACTAAAGACAATCATAAGGTCTTCTTCATATACGTCTGCACCTCAAAGGAAGCACCTAGATCTGTTCAGAACTGGTGGTCAAGGACATCACATATACAAATGCCGTAGATATAGCAAACTTGCTGGTTGACAGATTCAGTGAAAACTTGACCCCTCTGTCCCCATCAGTAAATCAGGACATCCCCGGTACCTGCCCCATTCCCCTCATATCTAGGGAACAGGTCATCGCTGCGCTCTTAAAGCCAAAATACACAGCCTCCATGGGACCCAATAACAACCTAGGCTGCATCCTACATGAACTCAGGTAGGAACATGCGGCACCATTAGGTGGCCTATTCAACCAAAGCCATAGTACCGGCTTCATCCCATCTGAGTGGAGGACAGCCACTGTTATTCCTTTGCACAAAAGTGGAGCATCCACTGATCCTGGAACTTATAGGTTCATAGGTAGGTACTAGGCTATCGGCACAGGGGCCTATATAAGCTTAGCCGAAAAGGTTCCCTGGCTTTTGCCACCCAAGAAAATTATTTTCCTGTGACCCTGTCGAGCAGTGCCACAAAAGTGATCCCCGGGGTGAGTTTTCTATTTCTCATCCAGTCATCAAGATTTTTCTTAAAGAGGGTCAGTGAGGAGCTTAGACTTATAGACCCATCAGCCTAACTAGCTTGATCTTCAAGGCCATGGAACGGATTATCATGGACCTCATTAACAAGGACATTGGCAACCTCCAACACTTGATCCCACACAGTCTGGCTTCATCAAGGGGAGGTCATGTCTTAAATTTTGTCACCTTCTTTGAGACAGTCACCACAGCCATGGATAAGGGGAAGATGGTGCGCACCACCTACCTTGACCTGGCCAAAGCCTTCAACACTATTCCCCACTCGGGCATAATAGATAAACTTTTGCAACTAGGCATGAATCCGTATGTTACCAGATGGGTAGCTAACTGACTGACTGACAGAACCCACCTAGTCAAAATAGGGGAAGCCACCTCAAGCAGTAGACCTGTAACGTGCAGCATACCACAGGGTTAGGTCTGGGGCCTCTCTTATTTGGGATATACTTTTCTGAGGTGCAGGCCAAAACCAGTGGGCTATGGCTGACCAAGTCTGCAGATGACTGCAAGCTGGACGCTGTTATCAATTCCCCTAGTGATGCAGACATCCTCCAAGAGGGTCTCACCCAAAGTGGTGACTGGTGCCAGAAACATGGCCTCAAGCTGAATACCAAAAAATGCATCATCCCCTTTGGGGAGAGTGACATCCCCACAAATTATCACGTTAATAACTTCCTGAGCATGCAATCACTCGTGAAGGATTTGGCCACCCAGGTTGATAGCAACCTGACTTTTGACCACCATGTTGCTTCTGTTGTACGGAAAGCTTTTTATATGGCCCACCTCATAAGTAAGGGTATCTTATCCAGGGACAAGGAGGTCATAACATCCCTGTATTCTTCCTTTATAAGGCCCAGTACTGAGTACAATGCCCCATTCAGCATGTACCTCACTAAGCACATACAGCAGCTGGAGAGACCACAGAGGTTCCTTACCAGGAGAATCCAAGGCCTGAAAAATCTATCACACACAGACAGGCTAAAATCATTATTCCTAGGCTAAAATCCCTATTCCTCTATTCAGTTTCATACAGACTCCTCTGAGGTGTCCTCTGTCTGGCATACAAGGCAATCTCGGACCTCACATTGATGGGACTGCTGCATATCCGCAAGTCAAGCTCCACTCGAATAACCCGCACTTGCGGCCTCAACCTGGTCGGAGACATCAGTAGGACTCGACAGGACAGATGTGCCCCAGAGACTCTTCCCATCTGTGGAATGGACTCCCTCTCCACATCAAGCAGAGTACCTCCTTACCCCTTTTTAAGCGCAACCTGGATAACTGGATGGGAAGCAGAAAATACATCCCTGGGATTCCACCTGTGTCCCTGCTGGACAGGGGCACTGCGTGCTGACTTGTCTAAACATGGGCTAAACTCTTGGCTAGGCTTATAAGGGCCTCAGGACCAATAGCCTAGTAACTTCCTATGATCCTATGAACAAAGCAGTATCCCCTTTACTCTGCATGCATTCTGTTTATGGTTTAGTGGAAAATGGAACACACAGCTGAGAGAGAGTACTGTTAAAGTAATCATTTTTTGGAGTCTGCATGGTCACAGAGTACAAGTACACAGAGGTATGACGCCAACCTTCCTAATATAGGAGATACTGGGGCATTTCCACCTACAAAACCCTGCATATAGCTAGTCTCTGACATTCTTTTCCTGTGACAAAGATGTGAGTTGGAAATAAGAAGCCACAATTCAGTTGCTTGCCATAAAAAAAACACTTAACTCCCTTAGTTATCTCTCCTTAGCATCACTTTTTCACCAAAACTAGCTCTAACTTAGCATAGCAGAAAGATAAGTAGTACTGACTAGGGTGCAGGTGACCCTGGCTCAGTTAGCAGCTCAGGTGTCTGCAGGAGCTGACCAGGCCAGATGCCAAGTGAACAGTCAATGCCATTTTGCTCTTACTGATGGGAGGAAGGCAGGTCTGGCTCTCTGCAGGGATCAAAACTTGTATGAGCACTAGGTATTAACCCAATAGAGTCTGTACGCTGTTACAGTGGTCTATAGTAAGTTATGGGGAGGATTGGCATGCTTCCGCTCTGGAGATTTACAGATAGTGGGTATAACAGAAGCTGCCAAGGGTGGGGGGATGAGTGCTTTCATGGGGATAAAAGTAAGCCACCCCCTCCTGACCCACACCTTAACATCCAACTCTCATTGGGGAACAGAGAAGAATGATGTTACCCAGCAGAAAGAACTGGCCATAGGGAACTTGCCTCACCCTGGAATGCACAGCTCCCGCTCCCAATCACTGGAATGAATGGGTCAAATAGGGTGAAAGTAGAACAGCCATCAGGTAATGTCCTGGTAGAGTAACAAAAACGGACTTCGTTCAAACAAATCTTCAGTCTTTATTACACCAAAAATCCACCAGATTGAGCGCTTTCATCTGCCCTAAGCAGATTTCATCAGAATACTTAATAATCAGTGCCACACATTTTTGTGCTATTCTTAAATTACATAATTGCTCAATAAAAATTAATTGAATCAATTTTTCAATAAACCATGAATAAAATATAACAATTAGTTTCAATGACTTGCCTAAGACATTTTTAACCCTTTTATACATTACTATGCTTCTTTCAAAGGTTTGTATTAAAGTGCTGCTGTGCATGTTAATAAATAAATATTTTAAATAAAATAGCTAGTATGAAACAATTATGTACCCTATGCAGTGTATTTTTAATGAAAATGAACATATCCATGGTCAATTATCAGTTAAAATAGTCAACCCCAAAAATATTCCTTGTTTGCTAACCATGTTTATGTTTATGTTTTAAATAACTGTGCTCCTATTAATTTATGTTTAAAGTTACTAGTGAATGAATAACTAAATACTTGTTTATTTAAGTGTTTAAATCTATGAGGGTTTGAGAAATTTAAAAAATGAATTAACGTAATTAATGTCCTGGTAGAGCAAAACAAGTTCTAGGTTGTCACTCCAAGTTAAAATCCCGGTATTTGTACCATAAAACTGGCTTATTTTATTTCAATAAGACAGGTATGCAAAACAAGCAAGTCAGAGTACCTACTGCCTTTTCTTATTGTTTCTGTAGACTTGCATATCTGTAAAATCAGGGCCAGCCCTTTTCATCATACTATTGCTATCCACCACTTTTCTTGTCTATTCTGATCCTCCCCCTCCCCACAAGAACAATTGCAGCCTAATCAGGGCCAGCCCTTTTCATTATAACCTATAAACCTACTGATAGTCTTCCTTCATCTGTTGCTAGCTACGCTCCCCTACCTTCCCCCAATTTCCACCCACCCCCAGTGGTCCTACCTTTATTACAAACAGTAACCCCTCCCACCCTTCAACCTATAACATCACCACACCTATACTTCCTCCTACAACGTCTCACTACTATCCCTCCTACTCAGCTAATATGTACAAGCACACCATACCTATACTCACTGCATGCACACTCCTTGCATACATCACATCTTACTAAACCTCCACCATTCCTGCACTCAACCACTACCACTGTACCACCACACACACCACCACTCAAATCCCACCTCTACTCTACTACTCTCTCATCAGGTCAAGAACCTTCCCAATACACCCTCTATATAGACTACAGACCACAATACCTAAACTAAAAACAACCCCACACAACCTAAAATAACCATACCACCATACTAATTGCCCACAGAACACAATCAAAAAAAACTTCCCTTATAAGCAAGCATATACAGAAATTGATAAAAATAATAATCTCATCCATATCCAACTTAGCACTCAGTGGAGACATCCATCCTAACCCTGGTCCCTCTATCTCCAACCCCTCCCCTCACAATCAGACTACAAACCACATCTTCCAAATCGTAGCCAATAGAAAGCCAACCAACCTCCTTCTGATAAGCCTAAATATTAGAAGTATATGCAACAAGGTGCATGAATTCCATGCCACCATAGACTTCTACTCCCCTGATGTAGTGATCCTTACAGAAACATGGTTAAAACCACACATTACTAATGAGCAAATCCTCCCTACTGGTTGCAATATACTAAGAGTAGACTGAATAAACAAAAGGAGGTGATATAGCTATAATATTTAAGCAGCATCTAGACATCCAGATCTTAAAGTTAGCAGCTCCCCAAATAGGTAAGGAAGAAATAATATATACCAACCTTAAAATAAACTAAACTAAAACCCTAAACATAATAGGTTGCTACCTCCCACCTGGCTACAACATCCTTCCATTTGAAAACCTCCTCAGCTGGACTACCCACCACCTACCCCAAGAAACTTTAATTCTAGAAGAATTCAACACTGACTGGCAATCCTGCTCTAGCAACCACCCAACCCATCATGTAAATCTTCATGGCTTCACGCAATTAGTCTAATCACCTACTAGGATAAATAACTCCAACAAACACACTACCCTTGATTGGATACTAGTCAATAAGAGCCCCCAGTCATATATAGCAGGCTGCTTATCTGACAGCCTCAGTGATCACTCCCCAACCTTCTTACTAAAAAAACACCTTTATAAAGCAAAACCCATCATCTACCGTCAAATACGCAAAAAAACTAACTTCAACTCTCTCTCATTCAGCTCATCCCTAAAAGACTGTAACTGGCAACCTCTAAAATACCTCAAACTAGATGACGCAGTTGACTACTTTAATAAAACATTCCTAAGCATCCTTAATTACCACGCCCCCATAAGACGTTCCCGAACTAGAGCCCAACAATCCCCATGGCTACAAAAAAAAAAACACGGAGTCTGAAATGAAAAACAGGGATAAAGCATGAGACAACTGGCAGAAAACCAAAACCCCCTCTACTAGGCAAAAATTCCTAGAACTACGCAATAGAACCAAAAAGCTTATAAAACAGGACAAAATCCAATACTACCAGTCTGCCCTTACCTCCTCCCAACATAACTCCAAACAATTCTGGTCCTCAATAAACTCCATCCTCCACCCAGGTAAAATAAGTACACCCACTCCTAACTTAACTCACTCCTCCAAAAATATTGCTACCTTTTTCAACAATCACTTCACACAAACTGTACTATCACTAGCTAGACAACACAACCCCCCCCATAAACCCACACCATCAACTAGAACTAACAATCTCTCAACTAGCTTCTCTTTCTCTCCTGTTCCTACCTCCAAAATAAACTACTACTAACTAAACTTAAAACCACCAGATTAGCAGCAGACAACCTCCCAGGTGAATACATTCAACTTGCAACTGATGCTCTAGCCTACCCCGTATCAATCTTGATTAACAGATCTCTGTCAGAAAGTTACGTTCCTATACTATGGAAAGTCTCACACATACGTCCCCCCTACACAAAGGAGGCCCCTCCACCAATCTAACCAATTACCGCTCCATAGCTATTCTCCCGCCACTCTACAAAATACTAGAAAGATGCATTCATTCTCAAGTCTCAGATCACCTCCTTGCTAACAACCTCCTCTCCAACACAGTTTCCGACCTAACCATAGCACCACCACCGCCTTACTCTCTTTCTCTAACACTATCCTACAAAATAAAAATGCAGGTTCTCTCTCAACTACCTTCCTAGACCTTAGCTTTCGACATGGTCGCACACAAACAACTCATCTCTCTTCTCAATAACCTATCCTTCTCTCAACCAGTCATCAACTGGTTTCAGAGTTACCTATCTGACCGCCAACAAGCAGTTGTTTGGCAGGACAACCTTATCCCCCCCCCAACTACCAGTCTCCGTAGGAGTTCCCCAAAAGTCCATCCTGGGACCCCTACTCTTCTCTATTTTCACCAATAATCTAGTCTCAGCCGCAACACATAGCACACTCGTACAATACACAGATGACTCAACCATCATCTGCATAGCCCACACTCCCTACCAGAACTGCAAAAAGTCACACAGGAAGCATTATCTTCTATTGAAACTTGGTTATCCGATGCCCAACTAATACTCAACCCAAACAAAACAAAATTACTAATCTTCCAACCCACCAAACTTACCCTAGACAACTCTCACTATAACATCACAGCAAAAGACACCACCACCATCCAGCCTAAAGAACACACCAAATTACTAGGAGTAGAAATAGACACACTGAACTTTGACATTCACATTTCCATGACCATTAAAAAAGTGCACAAAAAACTAGGACCATTATATGGAAATCAGCAACTACTTACCAAAGCAGCTAAAAATTCTGAAGCAAATTCTCATCTTATCTCTACCCTACACCTCTCCAATATTTACTAACCTTAGACAATGCGATCTAAATAAGCTTGAAACCTGCAACAACAAAATCGCCAAATTCGCCACAGGGGCTTCCTACCGTACTCACCACTCTCTCTCACTAGCAGAACTGAGCTGGCTAGAGTTCCCCCACCTCCTTCAATGGTACCAACTCGCACTCTCCCACAAACTAATAAACCAACCACTAAAAGTCCCATCCCTCCAGAATCTACTCCAACCCTACATAACCACAAGACCACTAAGATCCAGCCACAAAAACCTCCTACAGGTCACAAGAACCATTAACTCTGCTGGAGAAGCATTATTCTCCTGCACTATAGCCAAACTCTGGAACCCCCTCCCATCCTCAATTACCTCTGTAACTTCTTGCACCCACTTTAAATCCTTACTAAAAATCACACTTCACAACTTGCCAGATATGCCCTTGCAAACCCCCCCCCCCTCTAATACCATCCACTCCCCCCACCCACTACCTTTCTCAGCCCCCTATCAACAACCTACTCTTAGCAAGCTTGGCTACTCATGTCCCCAGCTACCTACCACATAATACTAACTTCTTGTAGCAACAACTGCTAATGGTCATTATGTACCTCAAAAACAGATTGTATCAATTGTTCACTGATGAATCTCAACTACATTTGTAACCATGTTTAGTATATGTCACCATATTTTAAAATTGTACCATGTTCTATGGCTATTTTACATCTGTTTTTTTCTTGTTTTGAGTCCTTAACTGGACTAATGTCTACATTTAAATGTTATGTTTTTTAACTGTATAATGCAAATAATACTTAATGTGGAGCTTTTCTCCCCGGGCCTCAGCTGAAAACGGACCTGTGTCCAGTCGGACTCTCCTGGTCAACAAATGTAAATAAATAAATAAATAATACGCTTTTCTGAATTGTTTTCCCCTAGCTACACCGGTAACAGAGCCTTTAATGACCACAGAAAAAGGATAACAGTGTTTACTCAGTGGTACAATATTGCTTAATTTCTTCTAAAAATGTTGTGGTCAGGTATTAAGGAAAGCAAATCACTTCCATGCAGAATTGTTGTGTACAGCAATTAACTGAATAAGAGTTCTTTGAAACTTAGATTATACAGTGTCTACACAATAAAAAAAGCTTATCTATTATGAGATGCCATTTGTCAACCACGGTGGGCACAGCACCTGCACTGACCTCAGACTTAAAATAATGACCATCAGGTGTAGAGGTAGCCAAGTCCCCAGTATGGAAGTAGAGGCTGTTGCACTGCACTCAAAATTCCTTCTATTTATTTATTGTCATGGGAGTCTCATTTGTATGGCCATGGAAAGAATCATCATGGTAACCTGCAAATGCTGGGCCCATCACAGTTTGGCTTTGTTAAAGGAAGGTCATGCTTATTAAATCTGGTGGACTTTTTTGAGAGGGTCAAAGCACTGGATGAAGTTAAGACTGTGCACACAGCTTACCTTGACCTGGCCAAGGCTTTTGATACAGTACCCCACCTCAGGCATTATAAACAAGCTTACAAATTTAGGTATAAACCCTTTTATCACACACTGGACAGCTAACTGGCTCACTGACAGGACTCAGCAGGCCACCTCCACGAAGAGACCAGTCACTAGCGGAGTCCCTTAGGGCTTAGTACTGGGCTGCTCCTTTTTGGCATTTAATTCTCCGAAAATGAAGCAAATGCTGAAGGTTTATGGTTGACTAAGTTTGTAGATGATTGCAAGCTGGGGGTTAGCGCTGACTCCCCTGTAGGCACTAGCATTCTTCAAGAAGCTCTATCTCTGACTAACAAATGGTGCCAAAAGCCATGGTCTTAAACTTGGTGCTAAGATATGCATAATTGTACCCTTTGGGAAGTCAACCATCTCAGCTAATTACTGTAATGACAATATGCCTCTAAGAGCTAACTCAGAGGTCAGGGATAGTACAGTTGTGTACATCTACCATAAATGTAGATGTTAGAGTGTCTTCACTGTTGCAGTCATGACTGTAGGGTACTCCCCTGCCGGCAGGCAGCCCTCAGTCGGCCAGAATCCCAAAGTCTGGGTCCGGCGTCGGCTGTTCATCCATGCTCCCTGACGTCAGAGCATCAGGAGTACAAAGCTGACAGCCGACGCCATCTTCTCCAGTTTTTCTTGCCCCAGATACCAGGAGTCCCAGAATGAAAAAGGTCCCATAACCTTTGCAAATACACCTCAGAAGAATGGTGAAAAAAGAAAATACATAAAAGTAAAAATAAGAGGGGACAGGAGGGAGGGAAACCCAGACTGCAACAGTGAAGACACTCTAACATCTACATTTATGGTAGGTGTACACAACTGTACTATGTTCATCGTGTTTCACTGTTGCAGTCATGACTGTAGGGTAGAATCCCAAAGCTGAAAGAAAGGGAGGTGGTCATAAAGAGGAAGGGGCGGCTAAAAGGCCCTGCAAGACTGCAGAGGCAAAGCCTGCCCTAGACTTAGAGTAGAGAGGTAGATTGTAGTGCTTAGAAAAAGTATGCACTGAACTCCCAAGTTGCAGCTTCCAAAATGTCCTTGGTAGGAACTCCCCTGAGGAAGGCCGCAGAAGTGGCAGCAGCTCTGGTGGAATGAGTCCGTATACTCCCTGGGATTTGCTTTCCATGGTGAGAATAACAAAATCTGATTCCATGAGCAATCCGTTTAGAAATGGTCTGTTTTGAAATGGCTTTACCTTGGGAACTTTAAGCATAAGAAACAAACAATTGTTCTGATTTTCTGATGTCCTTGGTTCTGTTCAGGTAAAAACGTAGTTGTCTGTGTACATCCAAGGAATGTAAGATCCTTTCCCCTTTATTTTGAGGAATGGGGAAAAAGGTTGACAAGTGGATAGTTTGATTTAAAGCCACTTCGGAAACCACCTTAGGCATGAAGGTAGGATTAGTCCTCAAAGATACCCTGTCTTGATGAAAAATAATATAAGGTTCCACAGCCATAAGAGCTTGTAACTCTGAAACTCTCCTGGCAGAGGTTAAGGCTAACAGGATAGCTGTCTTCCAAGATAAAAACTTGATGTCAGAAGAGGCAGCAGGCTCAAAAGGAGGCAAGGTTAGTTTTTCCAAAACATAGTTGAGATCCCAAGCAGGAATGGGAGGAGATCTAGGAGGTCTTAAGTTCTTAGCTCCTCTGAGAAACTGTCTCATGAGCTGGTGGGAAAAGATGGGAGGGACTGTATTATAATGAGCAGAAATAGCAGAGGCGTGTATCTTAATGGAAGAGAAAGAGAGACCCTTATGTAAGAGATCTGTCAAGTAAAGTAAAATTAAAGTAATGTTAGGAAGAAGAGGATCAGAATTCTGAGCATGCATCCAAGAACAAAATCTTTTCCATTTTCCTGCATAAGATTTCCTAGTGCTAGGACGTCTGGCTTCTAACATGACATCCATAACCTGCTTGGGCAGTAAAGAAGAAATCAAAGGCCCCGGATTAACCAGGCCGCCAGGCTGAGAGTTCTGACATGAGAGTGTAGAACCTGACCCTGATGTTGGGACAGAAGGTTCGGAGACTGAGGTAAAACCCAAGGGGGCTCCAGGCATAGGTTTTTTAGAGTTGGATACCAAAACTGCCGAGGCCAATTTGGAGCCAGCAAGATTATCATCTTGGGCTTGTCCTGTTTTATCTTCAATAAAACCTGTGGAAGAAGAGGAAGAGGCGAAAAGGCATATCCCGAGAGGTTCCTCCAACTGAATGACAGGGCGTCCACTTTCCAAGCTTCTCTGTGGAAAGTCCTGGTGCAAAAATTCTGTAGTTGATTGAGATGGGATGCAAAGAGGTCTATGTGAGGACATCCCCAGACTGCTGTTATCATCCTGAATATTTTGGTGTCCAGCATCCACTCGTGTGGATCCGAAAGGTTTCTGCTCAGACTGCCAGGAAGTTGTGTTTCCCTGGTAGAAACTGAGCTTGAAGATCCAGATTGCAAGCTAGAGCTGTGTTCCATAGATCCATGGCTAGTCTGCAAAGGGGGTAGGAATGAGATCCCTCTTGCTTGTTTATGTACCACATAACTGTGGTGTTGTCTGTCCGTATTAGCAGTTGTCCTGGTTGTACAAGATTCCTGAAGGCCAACAGAGGTTTCTGAACGGCTAACATTTCCTTTAAATTGATATGCAGGTGCTTCTGATCCTTTGTCCAAAGGCCCTGTAAACAATTGCCCTGAAAATGGGCTCCCCAAGCATAATCTGAGGCATCCGTGGTTAGAATCTGAGTGGCAGGAGGCAGACAGAAGGGTTTCCCTTTGTTTAGAGCACATGCCCTGGACCACCAAAGAAATTCCTTTTGAAGGCAAGGAAGGACGGAGATCAGTATGTCTAAACTGTGGCAATGCTGAGACCATACACTTTTTAGGTACCATTGTATTTTCCTCATGTGTAGTCTTGCATATGGTATGAGAAGGATGCAGGAGGCCATGTAACCCAAAGCCTGCAGGAATTTCCTTGCAGATAGTTGAGTTAGAGTTGCCAATGTTCTGAAAGTTGAAGCCAGTTGTAATTGTTTTTCGGATGTCAGAAATGCCATCTGGGTTGTGGTGTTTAGAAGTGCACCCAGAAAAGTTATCTGTTGTGATGGTGTCAAATTTGACTTTTTTATGTTTACAGAGAATCCAAGGAACTTGAGGAGGTTCTGTACAAATTCTAGATGCTGGAGTAAGACATCCTTGCTGTCTGCCTGAATTAGACAATCGTCCAGATAAGGGTAAATTTGAATTCCCTTGATACTGCAGTAAGCTACTACTGGAGCCAGGCATTTGGTGAAGACCTTGGGCGCAGTAGACAATCCAAAGGGCAGCGCAGAGAATTGAAAGTGCCTCGATCCGGCCTTGAACCAGAGGTATTTTCTGCGATCCTGCCTGATGGGAATGTGTAAATATGCCTCCTTTAAATCCAAAGTTACCATCCATGCATCTTTGGACAGCATTGGAAGTAGCTGCTGTAGAGTAAGCATCTTGAATTTTGGAATCTCTAGAAAGGTGTTCAAGACCGACAGATCCAGAATGGGTCTCCATGAGTTTTGCTTCCTTGGGACTAGAAAGAGCCTTGAGTAAAAACCTTTTCCCATCTCTGAAAGAGGAACCAGTTCTATGGCATTCATAGCCAAAAGAGCTTCCACCTGGTTTAAGGCCTCCGTCCATTGAGGTTTTGGAAGGTCTGGCCATCCGTTTGGCCTTGGCAAGGTATGAAAATGGAATTTGTAACCTCTTAAAACCACATCCAAAACCCACTTGTCTTGGGTTATTTGAGTCCAATTTTGATAAAAGAGAGTTTTCCTCCGAGAGGGGCTTCCAGGCAAGAAGTTCCTGTAGCCCAACAGAGGGAGTCATTGAGTTTGTTTCCTTTGAGATTGTGACCTGTCCTCTCCTCCCCTAGGGGTGGAAGCAGTCCACTGTCTTGGTCTATAAGCAGCTTGTGTTTGAGGCCTCCCTCTGGAGCGTCTATATCTACCCCTCTGAGGCCTGTCTGAAGTGGGAAAGGACCAATTTTTTGAAGGCCAATTCCTGCTAAATCTAGGTGGCTGTACTTGTAAGAAATCTTTAACTGTTTGTATGGATTTTGCCTTATCCTCCATCTTTTTAATCACCTCTTCAGCTTTGATCCAAACAAAACATTATGCTGAACAGGAGCATCCAATAATTTAGCCTTTACTTGTTCAGGTAAATTTTGTTCCTTTAGCCATGCATGCCTTCTAATGACTGTGCCAGAGGCCGCAGCCCTACAAGAAGCCTCCAAGGCATCAAATCCACAGTGTAAACCATGCTTCCCAACCTGTTCAGTGGCATGCAATAAGTCATGTAATTCCTTATCTGCACAGGCAGAAATGGAAGTAAGCTTTTGTTTCAAGACAGACAAGAGAAATTGCTGGTATTTAAACATATGAAACTGATAGTTTAAAGCCCTAATGGACAAAGTAGCAGAAGTGTACACCTTTTTGCCCCATCTTTCTAAGGATCGAGAATCCTTTTCAGTAGGAAAGGGATTTTTGGCAGAAGCGGCCTTAACTCCCTTAGGACCCTGAGAAATGGTTTCAGGGTCAGCAGAAGAGTTCTTGTATAAAAACTGATGGGAATCAGGAACCCTGTAATATCTATCAGGATTAACAGGAGCAGGAGGAAAAGAGTCAGGGGTTAAGTTAGCCTCTGAAAAGGCATCATCCACAATATCCAAAACAGGAGGAATAGCCAGGGGTCCTATGTTGGGGAAGAAGAAGAAAATCCTTCAGTCTTTTCTTGGATTCCGAATACTCCTGTCCTTCCCAGTGGAAATGTTCCCTCATTTCATGCAAAGTTTCCCCAAAAGAGAAATCTTCAGGGGGAGAAGCTGAAGGAATGGATTCTTCAGCATCAGAATCCTCATAAGGAGGGAAAGAATATTCCTGATCAGAAGAAGAAACTGAGGAAACAGAAGCCTGATCAGAGGAATCATAATAAACATCCTGCCTTGGCCTTTTTTCTGGAGGGGGATGAGAACCCCTAATCATAGTAAGTAAATACTCAGTCATCTTGAGTAACTGTTTCTGTGACTTGGGAGTCGTTTCAGAAGAGGCCTGTGTTGAAGTCTTTGATTTAGAAGGAGTCTTTGCCTTTGGCTTTGCCTTTACTAGTAGCTGAGTAGGCCTGAAAACCCCTTCGGAAGCCGGTACCTGCACAGCGGCTCCGGACCCATCCGAAGGAGCATTGTCCGAAGGTCCAGCAACAGAAATATTTAAAGGCCTGGTTGGCTCCTCATGAGAGTCCATTTCAGCCGTCGGTTCTGAAATGGCCAATGACAGGGGCTGCAAAAGCGCCTCACTGACCTGAAGCTGGCTCCGCTTGTGTGCTATCATCAGATTTGGACCTCGGAGGTCTGTCTTTATCCTTGCAACGTTTGTGAACTCCGGTAGCCGGGACCGTATCTGACGACATTTTGTAGTTAAAGCGCCTACCAAAGTAATGAAAAGCAAAATCGTACCTTCGCTTAATTGTACGCTGATTGAATCTAGCACAAAACCGGCAACTAGCTACGTCGTGGTCAGGGCCTAAGCAAGGAATACAATAAGAATGAAAATCCTTATGAGGTATTTGCTTCCCACATGAAATGCAATTAACTTTTTCTGACATCGGAGTGGAGCAAGAAAAAAGTTTCCCCAACGGGGTACTTCGTTTTTAGTGGAGAAGAAAGTCTTCGGACTGAAGAATATCAGAAAAATTCGTCAGGAGTCAGCCGACCGGCACTTGCGAACTGCTATCACCGCACGGCAAGAAAGACTGGAGAAGCTGGCGTCGGCTGTCAGCTTTGTACTCCTGACGCTCTGACGTCAGGGAGCATGGATGAACAGCCGACGCCGGACCCGGACTTTGAGATTCTGGCCGACTGAGGGCTGCCTGCCGGCAGGGGAGAACCCTACAGTCATGACTGCAACAGTGAAACACGATGAACATCTGGGTATGCACATAGAGACAGTAGTTCAACTTGTAAGTAAAGGCATGGCATCTAGGTCCAAAGAGGTCATTATCTCTTGTACTCCACCCTTATCAGACCAGAGTACAATGCTCCCTTTGGTATGTACCCGACCAGGTATATGTAGAAACTAAAGTGACTCGAGGATCTTTACAAAAAGGATACAAGGTGAAACAAACCTGCCTTATGCAGAACACTTTAAAGTCCTTTCCCTTTACTCAGTCTCATAGACTGCTGAGGGGTGATCTATGCCTGGCTTACAAGGCATCCGCAAACCTCACACTTATGAATCTCCGACATATCCAAGTCAAAGAATACCAGAAATATAAGGCCTAGGGACCTGAATTTGTTTGCAACTTAAACAGAACATGCTGGAGAGACAGATGTGTGTCCCAGGGACTGCCCCCTCCCTATAGAACAGGCTTCTCATCAATGTAAAGTTGAGTTAGTCTATTACCCCGTTTAAGCGCTACCTAAACCAGTTGATAGGAAATAGAAAATTTACACCCATGTCCCTTAAGGACAGAGACAGCTTATAAATGACTGGCCCTCAATGTCCTTTTTGGATACAAGACATTATTCCTTCAGCACGACCTGGCTAGAATTAGGCCTCGGTTTGTTAGCCAAGTAATCTGTGGATCCATGAATGTATTTATTTTATCGACATACAGATGCCATAGGTGCTAGCAGATCAGGTGTTGACTCATCTTCTGACAGTCACATATGCACCTAGACTGCACAATGTGAAAATCCCTTGCTTGCGCAAATTCCCTTTTGCTCTTCGTTTGGGGTGACAACATACAGACATGGACTGGCAACTCCAAAAAGACAAACATCCTGACAAGGTCAGGGTTCAGTATTGCAGGTGATAGAAGCCAGGTACACAGTTTCATCTCTGCCTCACTGTTAAAGATGTTACAAGTATGTTACTGCAGCTCATTTTCTTCAGACTATGTCCGCAGGTCAGATTTTTCTTGGAAGGGAGGGGAGGGTAATAGACCAACACTGGAGAAAACCTGTAGGCTTCAACTAACTGAGGTACACAGCTGCAAGGAATGCCTCAAAGGAACGCACAGCGTAACAGGTCAACTGCATATAAGCTCCGACATATGTACACACCAAGTTAACCAGCACAGTTCTGATTTGCTTCAATGAATTTTAAAAGGCTGGCTTTTAGTGCTGAAGCTGTTCTCTAGGGAAAAATAAATTCTAGACAGCATGGGTATCCCATACCAGCTGTAGAACAGATTAAATGGGGAATTCAGTCTGGTAAGACAATACTATTTAGTCAATTAGGTTTAGCAGTTTTCACAGTCCATGCTATAATATTGCTACAGAAGCTCACCCCAGAGAAGTGTTTGCTTTCATTAATACACCCTGCAAGCCATGTGTAAAAGAAAAGGCTGACATCTGGAAAGAGAGAGAGAGAGAGAGAGACTGTGCGCGCATGCAAGTGTGCATACTGGGGGAGTAGCAAAATATATTTTCTGATGGATAATCATAATAAACAGGCTAAAGAAATCAAGATGATAAACTAAGCGGCCTTAAAGGTCTACATTGCCATGTAAAATAACAGCTTTTCATCTCTCTCTGGAAAAGGGAGGAATTAAAAAGGTGCTTATGGAAGCTGAGAGAGAGAGACGCGACGGAGAAAATATCCTGTTAATTTTTTTCACCTCACGTCTTTCCCCCACCAGATAAACGAGGGCATTATCACTGGTTAATACAAGTTTTAATTGAGTACTGTCACTAGTGGAAAGAAAAGTGCAGAGCCTCTACTTTCCATATCAAACAAAGCAGGTAATTAACAGCCATTCTGGCACAATCCCTTATCGCTAGAATACACAACGCTGCTAAACACATTCAATGCCAGAGCTCTGCTACAGCAAAGCAGAAGTGACGTTTCAGGGTCACATTCATTTCTTTAATACACAGGCATAAATTTACTGCTCAGTCAGACGCCTATAATTAAACACAAGAAGGAATATAATGCTAATATTCAGACACGCTTGTGTATTTTTTCTTTAAAGATGATTGCCTTTCATTTTATGGTTCCAAACAGCCACAGCTCACTTCGTTTTGATTACATAGCAATTAGATATGCAAATGAAGAATATGTGAAAAAATGTTTTTTATCCCATAACGTCAGAATGCAAGCAATCAGAATCTATTCTCTTTTCTTGTACACAGTGTTACTCATTTAGGAACTATTATCTACCAGCACATTACTGCCTACACCCTCTTGACTGTTTCAGTTGTAAACACACACACACACACACACACACACATATGTAGTGTGCCCTCAGTAGGTAATAGTCAACTGTTAGTTTTCTTCAGGCCAAGAAATATGCATCAATAGAGCTCCTTAGATGTTTTAGTAACCAATTTCAGTGAACTAGCATTACTTTTAAAAATCTTTTGAATAATAACAATTACACTAACAGCCATAAGAATGTATTATACTGATTCATAACCTTAACTAATAACAAGAGCAGGCAACACTCTCTTCATAGGTTAGCATGCATTTAGTGAACTTTCAGGCGTTGATTTTTGCAGTTCTTAAATGAATTCATTGTAAAGCCTTGTTAGCAAACACTACCTGCTCAACTTTAACACAGCATTATTCATTTTTTAACTCAACATCTCTAAGCAGAAGCAATGGACAGCTGTCAGGCTGTGAACTGAAACAAGTCATGACAAGCCCGCCTGAGACCAGGGAACAAACCAGAAATACACAGCAGACTAAGAACAGCTCCAGAAACCAGGCAAATAATGACAAGAACACTTTGGTTATGTTTGAAAAATAGAGTTTAAGGCACAGCCTTGCAAACTAACTAAGGTGATAGATGCACACTGCAAACTCATCACAGGATCCCACTGTCTTGCTACTAAAAACATCTACCTATAACTGAAGAAATCTGTAAGTATGCAAGTAATACACAGAATAGCCATTCCTTCAATAGCTACAAAATATACTTCAACAAAGACAGAAAGCATAAAAACACCACATACTTCTTTACATCTGCTGAAGATTTAAGTCATACCCCAAAGTGTTTATACTGCCACTACCCAAATAAATTTGAAAGGAATTCAAACCTACCACTGGCTGCCACTTCAAATTCTACACCAGTGCTGAAATGTCAATGGTCAGTATTTAAGCACAAATGAGGTTTGGAACAGACCATTTTGTCCTGGGACATCTTCAAGTGGGGTAGATACATAGAGTAGCAGGAATTAAGTGAATGGGGGGGTGAAATGTGATGGAGGGATGTTTAGGAGGAAATGAGGTAAGGGTAGGGAGGGAGGGGCTTAGAGGGTTTTGTCAAGAGTAACTGAGGTATGAGTCACATTTTGACGTGAACTTGCCAAGGCAGGGTATGCCCATGATGACCTGTAGGTATAACAGGATAAAAGGTAGGCCTCTGGGCACTGGTTGGTGGCAGGTGGTCTGGGGTATGTATTTATGTATTTTCTGCTTTGAATTCTCAGGTCAGGGGGTTAGAGATCCATATAGTTTTGCTTCTGAAATTCTCAAGAAGACAGGTGGTTGGGGCACTCACCTTGTCGGAAGCTTAGATTTACACACATTTTTTAAAACAATCATAAGCTACTTGTTTGGAATAATTAAGAGTTTGGGGTCAGTCCTGCAGACAGGTTCCATAGCATTTTCAGTTGTATGTGACTGGTGTAGCTACAAAGTTCAAAAAGATGCAGTCGCAGGCAGGAAGCTGTAAATCTAGTCAGATTTATTATTAAAATGGAATAAAATATAAGCGCTTACGTCCCAATCGTAAAGATTTATCAGGAACTTCATCAGATGTTTTTGTGACTGGTGACCTGTGTAGCTAGTCAGTGTTTCTATTTTAGGTCTTTCAGCTAGTTAGTGAATTATTTGTGCAATCCCATTTACCAGTGCATCTTGGTTTTATCAGATCTGTCTCTTTTTTGGCACTTGGGGGAGTTTGGCTTTGGCATTTGTTGGTGGTGAGGGTGTTAGTACGGAATTCCAGCAGTCAGGGCGGTTGAGAGAACCGCAAATTCCTTTTCATGGGCTTTAAGCTCAAGGTGTCAGCCTTGCCTGAGGTAACTCTGTTGTGTTTGCATGAGCGGAGGTTGGTGCGTAGGTGGGGTTATCTTGAACCATGGCCCTGCTGGTGTCCTTCGCTGTGACCTGACTGCTGTATTTATGATAGCAGCGAGATAGTATTTTCTTGAAGTTATTAAAAAAAGAGAGAGAGAGAGAAACGTTCTGTCTATTAACGGCATATGCTTGCAACCTGTTATTGCACTACGGAGGTTTAATGTCCGTTCGCAGGCTTAGGAAAAGCAGTTCCGGGCTTGTGCAGCAGAGCTTCATTCAGCTTGTGTTCCTGGCAAAATAAGGTTTAAGATCAGAAATTAAAAAGTAAATTACTTGGTGCTTCATGATAAAATTCTGTATTGTGCAGGGTACCATTGAACAGGTGGGGAAGGCTGAGACTGCCATTGATGCGGAGGTTGGGCGTACCATTGAGTTGGTGGGGAAGGCTGAGACTGCCGTTGATGCGGAGGTTGGGCGTACCATTGAGCAGGTGGGGAAGGCTGAGACTGCCGTTGAGGTGGAGGTTGGGTTTGCTGATGACATTCATTTGTGCTTCTGCTTTGTTCAGTAGCGCCTTGTGTCAGTTGGGGTGTCGGCCTGCTCAGGGGTGCTAATGTCAAGTGGCATTTAGTGTAGCAGTATAAAGTCCACTTGAAGAGATTATTACTGCTTGTTGTTTATGGTTCAAACATTGCAGACAAAAAAAAATCCAAATTTATTCATGCAGATGCATAACCAAATTTAAATAGTAGCTTGCATCTTCTCTGTTGTTCCCTTTCCCCAGGTAAAGAACTGATAACCTTGATCCCTGCATTAGCTTATTTATGTAGTTGTCATTTTTCTTATCAAGAGTCACTCAAGATAAGTCACAGATTTCAAACACTGCTGCTGTTTCTCATATATCATGAATGTTCCTTCAATAATGGTTTTGTACTTGTCATGTGTGTTTCGAAAAAAGTGATCTGAAACTAAAATGCTTATCAGTTTTCGGTAGCTAATTTCGCAAGCTGGGTGCCTGCTGTGTAACAGTTGTGACGAGGCCTTGCTGCGTTACCTGTCAGTTTTAATTTTGTAAATGCGTGTCTCCCAAATGTACAGGTTTTCACTGAATACAGAGTTTTGCTTCAATACATAATGGCATGCATTTGAGCTGCAGACTTCCTATCTCCACAATCTGACTGCTAACAAAAGTTAGATTATTTCAGAAAATTTTAGGTTTAATAGAGCAATATTTAAAAGCTGTCCCCATTCTGGGTGGGAGTTTATTAGAGTAACAGTACAGGCACATGCGTGAAGCGTGTTGGGTAGGCTGGCTTGACAGCTGATTTAGGGATGGCCAATTCACGATGCATCTTTTCAAGAGCTATTTATTTATTAACCCTCACTTCACTGTAACCTTAATAATAAAATGTGTTTTTCTGGCAAATTAGTTACTAATCAATAAAGTCTGAAGTTGGAAAATAATGACAATCGAGTTTTGAACTTCATACCCTTCAGAACATTCATCCTAATGCAAAACCTGTCATTATATCAATTTTTTTTAGGTTTCTAAGAGCAATATTTGGAAAACAGTCCCTATTTTGGGCCTGTACCCCACTTCATTTATGACTTCATACGGATACCTTGCTTTAAGAGGTTGCAAGGTAGAGTCGGTATAAAATTAAGGCTGTGTTGAGTTTACGTTACTGGTAGTTACCGTTTACCCCATTGTCGGTAGTCGAGGGGGGAAGCTTTAATGTATTCAGGTGGGGAAGGCAAATATTTTAATGGGCATCCAATATTATACGGGAACAGACATTAAGTAATAGGTATTTAAATTACATGTTAATTAGCAATTTAGTGTACATTTGTATGAGATGAAGGCTGGTCCACATTGGCTTGGCATGCGGGGTTGGGGTGGTGTGCTTCTGGGGAAGGCCTTATTGTTTAGGAGGTAAGTTTTACTGGTAGGTGGTACCGTGCTTCAAAGGAACATACTGGTCGCTGTGAGTCAATGCATTAAGGAAGGACGAGATTAAAAAAAAAGAGAGAGAGAGAAAAGCATATCCGCAAGCAAGAGGTATTTTCTAACAATGTTATGTTGTGTGGCTGGTGGTAAATGCTTGAGGTCATTAGTCTGCAGTTGTAGTGGTCGGACAACGGGAGGACATGGTTTGGCAGGGTACATGCATGTTACAGCTCTACTTTGTCTACCTCCTGGCTAAAATTATAAAACGATAGTTAAGAGGTGTCTTTTATGAGCATCCCGAATCTTTGGCAAGTTCTGATACCCTTGATAAGTGTAAGCAAGAGGTGTCTTTTATGAGCATCCCGAATCTCTGGCAAGTTCTGATACCCTTGATAAGTGTAAGCAGGAGCTTGGGAGATGAACCATTTACATGTTACCCTTGTTTGCATCAGAGACGTATGTCAAACCAGGAATATATTTTCAGATTTCCATGAGGCCAGTTTACAAACTCTGCAAGGTTTTACAGGGTGAGTCCCAGACCCGATAGCTAGCTTAATCCAGACAGTAAGGAGTGGGTATAAGAAAAGGTTGTCCATACACAGAGGGTGAAGGACTTCATTCCCATCACTGGTTAGGGGTCATTTGGGGAGGTCTTAAGAGTCCACAGAACACAGTACTTTTCAGAACGATGCCTTTTATATATGCTCAGAATGCAGTATAGGTGTGTGTACAGGTATGTTAGGGAGGTATTTTATGAAACAATGATTCATTTGAACAGGTGCTGCTATGACCCTAAATGATAATTTTTGATATGCAGTGCACCAGCATGGTACGGGCATGTTTTTGGTGGTATTTCAATTGTTTCAGGCATCTTACCTGGCCATTATGGTGTGCTGGCTGGGTTACAGATGCTTATAGAGCAAGGTACTGGGTGACGCTGCCAACAGTCTCTTGGGGAAGGGGGCTGCGGGCTAGCCAAGCGGCTGTGCAGTGAGGAACGAGGTAGGCCTTTGCTAGTGTGTAATGTTATTGAGAAGTGTTGCTTACATTTCTGCTGGGAATTTACATTTTCCATTCTTTTGCAGGTGGGGAAGCATGGAGTGGGCAGCAGTTGGTGGCAAGTGGATGCAAGAGGTGACGGTGGCTGTGCTATGGAAGTCACCCGAGTGATCATGATGAGGCCACAGATGGCTGTCTGTGGAGTAAGCAGCAATCAATGATCTGGAGAAATGGGAATTCAGAGATCAGGTGAGAGGGAATTTTCGGCCTCTTGAGTGCAGAGTAATGAGGCTTCGGGTAATACGACTTTTGGTAAGTATGCAGTTAGGCTTCGCAGAACTGTGTGGAATTCTTGGGATGCATTTACAGTTACCCATCCAGTTTTACCCTTCAGGGATAATATGTTGGAGGAGTTCTTGGCCAAACATCATAGGTGAGTTTTCAGGGCCTACTTCATGAGGGACTTCGATGAAAGGAGTATACTTTCACTGTACAGTTTTTTCCAGGATGTCTGAATGTGGTTTTACAAGAAGGGCACAAGTGAATTACCTTTAGGTGGTCATTAAACAATGTTAGGCTTGTTGTGGTAGGGAGTAGTATGGAGGCAAGTGAGGCTGAGATGAGTTAAGGGCAGAGTAGTGGGGACAGATGGGGGTTGTTTAGGGGAGTTTGGAATTGTCCACAAGAGGAGTGGAGTAACGATATGGTTTATGGGTTGATCTTTTTGTGGAAAGGTTAAGCAGAGGGGTTTGCTCAGTGGCCGGTGTTAATTTGATTGGATGTGGCATCTGGGGGCTGGTGGTCAGAGGGATGTATATGATCGGGTTTCCCTTTATGGTTAAGGGAAGGGTTGGACAGTGCATTGTAAAGAGGGTTCATTGGGATTTGCAGTTGCTATAAATGTGGCCGGAGGTGTTGGCTTGGGGGGGGGGGTATAACTTGGAGGGGTTGGTTTGGTGGTTGGATGGCAGGAAGGATTACTGGATTATTTTTACCATTTAGTCAACTGGCGTCTTTGTTAAAAGACCGGGTTTTTGGTTGACTGGGATCCATTTTGGTCTGGTCTACAGTGGACGGGTACACTGAATGATACAGCAGGCTTGTGGACGCTTTTAATTTTCTAGTCATTAATTTCATTGAGACCTTATGCGTTGCTAGAAGAGGGATAATTTTAGCTATAAAATAAGACCTTGTTTTGTTTCGCAGGGGTATCTGTTGTACCATTGCTACAGGAGTTGAGATAAATTTATGGGAGCTTTGGTAGGACATTTAATTTTCGGGGTGTTTTGCATCTTCAAGTGTCTGCATTTTATGCAGTTGATAAATGAGATATGCCCTTGGTGGTGTATATTGGTCATTAAGAAATTGGTTTGTGCATGTGTGGAGTATTTACAGTCTTTTCTTTTACAGATCACTCGGAGTGCTGATTGGGACATGCAGAGTTGGTATACTAGGGACTGAAGAATGTGGACTTGACAGGCAAGAGAAGAAGCTGAGGAAGGTTTTCGGCTCATGTGGCAGTATGTAAAGAGGCCATGGGTTGCCAACGGTGCGGATGAATATGGTTGGTTTGTTGTGTTTTCTTCCTGCGGTTGTAAGGTAATGTTTGATCTTGTATGGGGAGCATCAAGGATGACAGTTACACTATTTTATGGGTAAGTGGGGGTCTTTCTTTGTAATGGGTCAGACATTATTGCACACATCAGGGGTAGGGGTTTAGTGGACTGCATTGTATAAGTTGGGCTTGTAAACTAGATGGGGGGTTTAGATGGGAGGATTTAGCTTTGAGTTACTACAGTTTCAGGATAGATTGGGCAGGGTTGCTTCACTATATTCTGGTCGGTAATAGCATGTCATGGAAATTGTGTGACCTGGTGGCATCAGGCATTACCTAGTTTGTTAGTATATTCTGTTCGTTAGTTTTGCCTGGCTAGTTCTACTGGTGGTGATGTTTTTTGGGGTTGTACTGCTACCGGTCATGATGGTGTTGTTTTTGAGGTTGTACTGTTACCAGCCATGATGGTATTTTAAGTGTCTTATAGTGTATAATGGGTAGTGGTGTGATGAAAGAATTTTATTAAATGGAATGTAAAAAAGATCTAAGAGGGTATTACAGTCATTGGTCAAAAAAAAAAAGTTGTATAGGGTTAGGAGGTAATGATTTTGATACAGCTTGGTTAGGGAGGATGTGCACACCGAATGATGTTTGACTTACTACCTTACTGGTGATTAGATTACTGGAAGTTTGGTCGGGGAGTGGGGGAATGGCCTGGTCGGGCTGGTGGGCGGAGAAGAGGGGCAAGCTTGCCCTCTTCTGTTCTCCCTCTGGTGTTGGATGTGCAATTCACTAAGACGGGAAGGAAAGTGAGCAATTGTTCTGTTGGATAAGTTAATAAGCAAGCAGAGCTGTTCATTTGGTTGGTGTGATTCAATAAATTGAAGGTGAGCGGTACGCTGCCTTGTTAGTGCAAGGATAAGTGAGTAAGTGGGGGATGCTGCTTATTCAAGGGTGAGCAGTTACACTGTCCTTATGGTTATTTATTTTATGTTTTCTTCCATGGATGTTATCACCTGTGTCATGTTTCGGTGAAAATGAATGACTACTGATAAACAATCATGTTTATGGATGTGTAACAAAGGTAGTCAAATGTCATTCAGTGTTGTGTGTTTATTGAAGTGGACCAGGACAATTAATGGACACTTGAAACAGTGTCTTGTTATGTTAACAATATGTTAAAACAATATAACTTTAAAGGAAAACTCCATCTTGGACCTCAAAATGTACTGTTCCCTACATCTTTGTACTGTTAGAGTTATTTTAATGCATTAAAATAGCTAGGTGTTTCTTATTCGATTGTACAACATTATAGCCATTGTGGGAACTGACATAATAATTTAATCTTGTATTACTGCTCTTTCCGCTGGTTCCCCAAATCCATTTCATGTCCTTGACATACGAGTCATACTAGACATAAGGATTTTTTTTTTTTTTACTTGCCATGTAAGCAAAATGCCAGTAGTGAGTTAGATGTCTTACACAGCCTCTTGAAGCTACTTTTCAAAGTTTCCCTGAATTACTCTTATTTGCACTATTCTCAGAGCTGCTCTGATCTATTCATAGTAGTTATAAATCAACAAAATAAAACAGGTGAACTGCAGGTTTTTCTAAGGTTGTCAAACCTGAAGTCCTTCAAGTACTGACAGACCCTCCCCAACACTTGTCCAAAGGTGTAAAAGCTGTAATTGTAAACTAGGAACTATAAAAGACAGAATAACTTGTTAGGAGACATGCAAACTACTACTACTACTCAAGAGAATCTGCAGTGGTAAGGTGTTATGTTAACATCATCCTTAGAACGCAGCACATTACAAAACAGGTACAACATTATGTTCTTGAATTTGTGTTGTTATATTTTTACTGATGTACAAATGTCTTCGTTCATTACCCTTTCCATCTCCTACTGTACCGTTATCCCTTGATCTGTTTCACTGGAGAAAACCAACACTTCATCAAAACAATAATTCTTCAGCATGACAAATCAGTAGTTTTTCTGTGCTGTGTGCAAGATTAAACACTGCCTATAAAGGTGTTGCCATTGCAGAGCAGAAAACTTCCAGCAAGTGAAACACTATCCAAAAAATGTTGTTCCTCCTCTTCTCTGCAATAACGAAGAGGTAGAAGGTTCCACGACACTGTACACTTGTTTTAAAATTAGCAGCAGCTGACATCAACAAGACGGAGAAACGATGTGTACGTGATAGGAAAACTACAGATTTCCCCATGTCTGTGGTATGTCAAAAGTAGGTAGAGAGAAATTCCACTGTGAGAAACAAGCAAGCAAAACATTAAGCTTGACAAAGAGGAGGGTTAGCTTTCCCCTCCTTTGATTCTAAGGCAAGGGAATGAAAATGTTTCATGAATTACAGATTGGTTTCTGGTAACAAAAATCACACTACAATAATGCAAGGGAAATTAAACTTTTGGGTAGAGTTAAATGCAGGTAGGCATAGGCTTTTCCTTTACTAGGCCGAATACTTAAGATGGCAAATAGTTAAAATGAATGAATGAATGAATGAATGAATGATCATATCAAACAGGCAAATATTTCACATTAACACAGTTTACTGAAAAATCAAAATAAATGATTTATACCTTTTCCTAAAAGTATCATCTTACACATTCTGCTTGTTCGACGAGATATTTTTAGTAATTTTTGGATGTTCCCAGTCAGGTCTTAGAAGGCCTGCCTAAACAGGATGCCACCCTGAAAAGGGGGATCCAGTAAGGTTTTGAGAAGGGGGCCAGCTTAAGCAACATGGTGTGGTCCAGTCGCACCCTTTACGCAGCTGCACCAGACACAGCATCAGCACAAAGGTATGGTGGCTTACTTGAAATTTCAATGTACAGATCACTGGAAATCTCCAGTGCTACCTTGATTCCATCTGAGAGAGGAATGTGGGAAATAAGGGAGATAGTTAACGAAGTAAAACAAAGTTTTTTCTTAACAGTTCTATTTTATAGTGTACGATTTTCTTTGTATGCTACAAAGTAGTTTTCACAGTCATTTTAAGTGTAATGGGGATACTATTGTAAACAGGTGCTCTTTTTTTCCTTTCTCCGTTCTCTCTTTCTCCTTGTTTAGTTTTAAGAAATGTAGGCACTGCAATGTAAAAAAAAAGACTGGTTAAAAGAGCATGACAAAAGAAAAATGAATGAGCTGTTTCTCATTCTTGCTTGGGGGAATAACTGGATTAAGGACCCTTAGCTTGATATATGAACAGGTTTCAAGAGAAAGCAAGTAAATGAAAAATAATACTGAATATTATAAATTTTTTCTAGAAAATAAATGTATGCTTAGTAGCAATTCTGTATCTGGTCCTCGTGTCTCCATCGACACAATCAGAGAGAAATTAGCTAGAAAAAAATAAATAAATTGGCTAGAAGATAATGTTCTCTAAAAGCATTCAGATGTTTTCCCAGCTGGGACAGCTATAAAGATAAGACAAAACCAGACATCACTTAGTAGAAGCACAGGCTGCACCATGCATCTTAGCATAGATAACTTCTCTTTTAGGTTAACTCAAGTCTGCAAGTGTGACTATCAGTATATGGGACATTTGTTTCTATTAGGAGTGTAAAATTTTAATATTTGAAGATGGACATAGTTTTGTTAGTTAGTATTAAGTTTATAGGTTTTAGGGGGGTATTGTGGATGTGTTTTTTTTTTGACAGCTTTCAATAAAACAAAAACGTTTTGTAAGATGTCACATAGGCTCAAAATGGATATTACAAGAAACAACTGTATCAAAGTTCAACCTGCCAAACAGTGTATGCATGTAACATAAAAGCTAAAACTAGGCATTTAACAAAAAAAATATTATACATACAAACGGGAGGGGGGGGATAACTTTTTAATACAATGATGCTTTCTGTGATATGGGCTAGTGCCAGCACAGCTAGCTGGAGTTTTGTAAAGAATGATATATTTTGAATATCAAACAGATGTGTACAAGATGTGAAGAACCAAGCAAACCAAATAAGACAAAAACCAAACCAGCGAATTCAGTCCAATGCAATATTAAGTACGAGACACCAAACAGTTGTTTTAGCACTTTCATCCACTTTAATTTTCCAGTGAACTTCCTCAGAAACAACTACACCATCCTTCAAACCAAAAAAAAAAAGAAGTAATATCACTTCGTAGCAATAAAGCAGCTCCTATTTTGACAGTTAGTCAACAAATTAATAAATCCAGTACGGACACAGTGGATGAATTACACAGTGCCTTTATGTTACCTATTTGTAACGAAATGTGGATTATTAAGAACATTATAGTAGAAAATTGGAAGATAATACTAGGTAACCAAGAATTGGTTAAAACTATAGGTATAAAACCTAATTTCATCTACAAAAGGGTGGTTAATATCAAAAATATTTTAGAGAAAACTCACAGTTCCAACAGAAATATGAGTGAAATTGTTAACACTAGAGGGACTTTTTCCTGTCATAACTGTAGACAATGTAGATATATCAACAATTGTTCTTCAGTTTATTTTTCACATTTACACATGACCCATTGGTCCAAGATGTATTATACCTGTAATTCCACCATGGTCATTTATGTAGCTCAATGTCAAACGTGTCCAAGTTACTACATAGGAATGACCACTTGAGCCCTCAAGGTTAGAATTAGTGAACATCTACTAGCTATTAAAATGAAGGATTTAAATAATGCCTTAGCTAGGCACTCGGTGGAATGTAATCAGTTTAAAAAATTCCTATTTTCAGTATTAGATAGTATCAATAATGGTATATTTATTGGTAATAAAAAACTGTGGTTAGAATGTAAGGAATCTATTTGGCAAGTTTATTTAGGGGCGGATAGAAAGCCAGGTCTAAATGAGACCATAAATATAAAATGTTTTTTGGAAATGAGAAATTAATAATTAATAATATATATATTTTTTCATTTTTTAATGAAATTTTGCATGTGCAATATTTGTTATTTGATGGTATTTACTTTTATCATGCATCATTATTTTTATGTGTATTTTTTATGTATAGCATTTTTAATTGATTACATATACATTGTATCTTTAAAATTTCATTAATTGATTAATCAATTAAGTACTTTTCAGTATTTAAGTTGGTTTGAAGGATGGTGTAGTTGTTTCTGAGGAAGTTCACTGGAAAATTAAAGTGGATGAAAGCGCTAAAACAACTGTTTGGTGTGTCGTACTTAATATTGCATTGGACTGAATTCGCTGGTTTGGTTTTTGTCTTATTAGATGTGTACAAGATGCTTTTGTTACAAATGTAATGAAACTGTATGGCATTTGAATATCAAACTGTATTTGTAAAGTTTCTAGTGTTGAAAAATGCATCAACAGTGGGTCCTGTATGTATATATGTTAGCAAAGAACCCTGGAGGAGCAGAGGGTAACCAGCTAACTTACTTTAAGAAAAATTAGGGAAATGTAAATGAGCTGTTAAACCATTAAAATGGCATCCTGCAGTGATGAATAGGGCTGGAAAAAGCCATTGTTTAATAGCCTCTGTAAAGAGGAGGGGCTGCACTGTAAATGTTTTATGGCTCCAGGGCACTGCCATAAACATTTAGATGTGTACTGTAGCCATCTATACTAAATTCCTGCCTCAGATTCAAAGGGAGATACTGCAAGAATCTAGAGTCATATGGCCAGATGAGGTCATTCTGCCAGCCATCTTGGAAATTATGTTTTACATATTACAGTGGGAAATCACTCTGCATTGAGTATTCCATCTTGGGCCTGGCAAAAAGGACCATTCACCATATCATTTGCCTTGCTGTATTAACTAAGTAGGGAATAGTAATTCTGTTAGATTCAGTCAGGAAACTACAGTGAAGCTTAAATATTGTTTTTCTTTATTTTTCTGAATCTGTCCATCAATGTTATTTTTAATATTTCCTGAGAACTCTGTGGCTTACTGTAAATATATATTCAGTAATTTCATGTTTTTATTATTAAATACATTTAGAACTTTTGTGGCTGGTCCCCTTTTATAAAGTATTTAACCTTCGAGGGTGCTTATATTTATTTGGCGACACTGTGTGGGCCACTCGAAGGTAGTCAACTACTACTATTTGTATTAGTATTAATAATAAACAGTACAACTGGACACCCTTTGTTAAGGGCCTTAGAGTACCTGACTGGAATGTCTGGTGGCAGTGATAACTAGCTTATATACTCTGGGCAGAAGGGGGCACAGCAGGTAAATCTGTGCCAGCCTTTCCAGGTGTGTGTGTGTGTGTGTGTGTGTGTGTGTGTGTGTGTGTGTGTGTGTGTGAAAAATCAAATCTCACAGTGTGCGCGTCAGCTACTTGGAGCAGGGGCACAAAGCCCTGGGTTCACAGAGAAGGTGCTGGAGGACTTGGCTTGGACATTCCAACCAAGGACCTAATCCTACAGCTGTATCAGTGGGTAGTTTTATTGGTGACCTGGAGGGAGACAGAGATCCAGACCCTTGACTGAGTGTGCGCTTAGGGGAAATTGTGTTTGATGCAGAGACCGCTGCAACTGGAAATACGGAGTGTATTCATTTGTATGCCAAGTGAACATCCCTCTCCAGTGCCAGTGGTGAGAATTCAGACTCCTTGACTACTGGCCCAAAGAGAGATCATCACACTTTCTATTATGTCTTTAGATGTCAATGGTCTCACAGACAAAAAAAAAAAAGAAAAAGAGTAAACTATATTAAAAATGTAGAGTGCAAGTAACTATGCTACAGGAGACGCACTTGGAAAGAACTGAACATGTGAATTTGATAAAGAAAGGCTTTCAGGGTGGTTATTCAGTAGAATACCTGGAATAAAGGAAGAGAGAAGTAATTATATTAATTGCAAGAGGAGCTCCAGTAATGACACAAGAGGATAAAAAAGATAATGGTAGATGTGTAGTAGTATGGGGCTACTGACAAAGGAGGAGGATTACACTGGCATGTATTTATATTCCACCTAAAACTGCTATAATGGAGCTTAAGAAAATTCTGGGAGAAATACAAACTTTCAGAAAGGAATACTTCTTACAGGTGGGGACTGGAATTTGATATGCAGCAGTGAAGATGTGTAAGGGAAACCCAGAAGGGAAACTATAACAAAGGAGGGTAGACTTTTGAATATGTTTATGAAAATGTTTGGCATGGAAGATATGAATTCAGTACTAGGAGTTCAGAGTGAATTTACATATTCTGTAAGACGCAAAAACTGGGCTAGGCTAGACAGAACTTACATTTCACAGGAGCATGTGCATTTAATTGAAGGTCTTGATACGCACCCAATAACTATTTCTGATCATGCACCAATAAGTAAAATAAAAACACAGGGTAATGACATAAAACTGAGACACTGCAGCTTTCCCACTTATCTGTTGAAAAGGTAGTGGAAATTATTTAGGAACTATTAGAGAAGATAGAAATTTCTTATGAAAATATAGGTAGGGTGTGGGATAAAATTAAAGTGGAGTTTAAAAAGGGTGGAAATAAAAGAAACAGAGAAATAAGTAATTTAGTAGGACTGAGAAATTTTTAAGTATTGCAAAATACTGTGAATCTCACAGTAGAGGAGGAGCATCTTCAGGATGCTAAACAGAAAAATAAGGGATTACCTTCAATAATATGCACGAGTTTATAAAGACTGCTAATTAAGCAACTGCTTTTTTTACAACTCCAGAGCACAAAAAACGTTTAGCACAACAACTCAGGAAAAGTATAAAGGGCTGTCACCAACCTTAGGGAGTCTATAACAAGAAAGTTAACAAGAGATCCTGCAGAGGTACTAGAAATATTTCAGAAATTCTATGAAAGTCTGTATAAAGCAGAGAAATATGGAAATCAAGAAAAAGTACAAATGGAAATGTTTACAGAAGAATTACATATGCCAAGTTAGGATTTATAGGCAGCTCAATTACTAACAGAATAGGAGGACATGAGATAAAAAATGATGTATAACCAATCTACAGGAAAGTCACCAGGAATAGATGGTATTCCTGTGGAAATTTGGAAGCTAGGAGGAGGAAAAAACTGATAAAGATCAGGAAGGTTTTGTTTAACAGTAATTTATGAAATACCAAAATCCTGGAAGAATGCAGTGGTAGCTGTAATACCTAAAGATGGTAAAGATATTCAGATCCAGCTTCATACAGACCCATTTCAGTATTAAACCAGGATTATAAAGTGTTTATGTCTAAACGGCTAAAAGAATGGCAAAAGTGATAGATATGGATCAATGTGGTTTTGTGGAGGGGAGGCAAGCATTTGACAACATTAACAGAACACTGATGAAAACTGATAATCCAGATGGAAGCAGAATGTAAGAGAATTCCCCTGTTGGTGGGTCTTGACAGAGTAAGCTGGAACTTTATGAGGAGGGCAATGGAAGCAGTGGCATTCCCTGATACAATTATAAGGTTGATTAGGAAGACATACAAGGGATCGGAGGTGGAAATTAAAGTGGCTAGGGTCCTCTCTGATAATCTCTGCTTGAGCAGAGGAACCAGGCAGGGGTGTCCTCTCTCCCCTTTGAATTTGCATTACATTTAGAACCACTGGCAAAGAAAATAAGGGACTCAGAAATTCAAGGATAGAACTGGTATGGTAGTCAAGAAAAGCTGGTCCTATTTGCAGATAACATTATTTTATATCTGACAAAACTAGAAAGGGACATTAGTGTTGTGGAAGAAACAGAGTTTCAAATCTTTTCAGGATACAAAATCAATGAAGCTAAAAGACAATAGAGGTAAATTATGTACCTACATATGAATTGGTTCACAACAATATCCATACTTATTGGAACATGATAAAATGGAGCATTTGGAAATATGGATTAAAAATGATTCTAGTGTGGCAGCTAAGGACGCGTGTAAGACTAAATAAAAGATAATACAAAAACTGAAAAAAATAGAAGCTCTGTTACATGGATATCGATAGTAAGATACAAGCAGTTAAAATGTTTTTAGTACCTTTAGTGTTGTACACAGGACAGGCACATTTTTATCACACAGAGGAAAAGTTGTGGTTAGCAATTAAGAGCTGCAAAATTTTATTTGGGAGGGGAGGACAGCAAGAGTCAAGTTGGATAAGCTTGATCTTCCAACGGAACAGGGTGGATTGGGATTACACAATTTGAAGAAGTACTCAGAGTAATTCAAAATTGAAAGACGTGATGATGAAGCAGGGAGGGAGCTCAAGAAACAAAGAGACTGGAATTTTGGATCCGGACCTTTAAGGAGAATGATAATAATCATAGAGAATATTATATTCATACAGTAGCAGAAAGTATTCCAAGAACTAAACCGACATGGAATGGGAAAAGGAGATTCTGTAGATAGGGTTGGCTACAATTAGGGACACGGACAATAGGCAAAAGGGGTTATTTATTTGAGAAAACTGGCAAAGGAACCAAGGTACTGGGAGCAAATAACTAGAGAGTGAAAGATAGCAGAATGGGAAGATGCCAAAAACTTATTTGGACTGCAGGTTAGAGATTGCCTTCCCTATCAAAGATTGACAGAGTACAGGCAAAGAGAAAGAAAGAAGTAGGGGGTCCTAAATGAAAGACCAGCAATGGTAGAGTTTTTAATAGAATCGAGAACAGAAGTTGCTGTTAAGAAAGGAATAATTAATAGAGCATATACAATAGTGCATGAAAATTATAAGAATCAGAGAAGGTAGGATGGAACTGGGAAGAGAGACTGGATAAGCAATTCACAGAGAAACAATGGGGGATATATGTATGTATGTCTCTCAAATATGCAACAGAGTCTAGAAGATTTAGGATCTTTGCTTGGAAGTGTTTACATAGGTATTTTTATACCCCAAGTAGACTCCAAATAATTTTTCCTCAGGTAGACAGCAAATGTTAGAGGTGTGATGGGGAAGAAAGAGGTAACTTGGAAACATATTTTCTGTGAGTGTAATGAACTGGCAGACTTTAAAAGACTCCCTGCAAACCGCTCTGTCAGAGATACTGGGGGTAACTAAGGAAATTATTTTTTTTAAGCTATGACAGTATCAGAATTGCCCAGACACAGTAAGGCCTTGCTGAGTCTAATTATGATGGCTGACAAAAGCAATTACTAGAAAATGGAAATCAAAAACTAAACCAACCTTGCTAGAAGTAGAAAAGATAATAACAGAGATAAAACTGGAATTGGAATCTTTACTAAAGGGTAGGGGCAAATTACATATAAAAAACAGGAATTGTGGGAATCAATACATGCAGAGGAAGAACAAGGTTTAAAAGAATGCAGGATTTGAATGAGCTATGTAATGGTTGACTGGCAATGACTGGACAGGTTATATGATGCATAATGTTTGTAGCTACAGTTGTGTCAGCAATGTTTTTACTGTATAATGTTTGTAACTGAGATTGTGTCGGTATGGTTTTATTTTCATTTATATAAAATTGCCTATATCATATGTGATAATTTAATAAAGATGTTTCTTGTTTAAAAAACACACAGTATAATGTAATAAGCAATGAAAACACTGGGATTAATAAGACAAAGTGATGAAGATCATCCCTTTGTAACAACTGATAGAGAAAATATTAATGATTTAGAAGATGAAGATTCTTCAGATCAGGCCAGAAAAGATATTCTCGTAACTGGAGATTCAATTAGAGGAACTGATACTTAAATTTGCAGAGAAGATAATGAACAGTGAATATTGTTACGCTTGCCAGGAACAAAAATAAAGCATGCGAGAAACTTTACAACGCCTTAAAATAAGGAAGTATGGATCTGTCTTTACTCATGTCAGTACAAATGATGTCATCCACAGGGACTTTGTTAGTAGGGAACCCCTATTAGATGGTACAGCTTGTACAGTTATGATGTACTTTTTTCCTCGATAAATATCTTTATTAAATCATCATGTATGACATAGGCAATTTTACATTTATATAAATGAAAAACAAACACTGACACCACTTTAGTTGCAAACATGATACATCACTTATAATCTATTCAGTCATTGTCAGTTAAGCATTATATGACTCATTCAAATCCTGCCTCTTAAACCTCATTCCTTCTGTGCATATATTGTTCCCACAATTCCCATTTTTTCCTATGTAGTTTGCTCCTTCCCCTTTCTAAAGATCCCAATTCCTTTTGTTTTATCTTTGTTACTATATTCACGACTTCTAATAAAGTTGGTCTAGTCTTTGACTTCATTTTCTAGTAATTGTTTTTTTGGCAGCCACCATAATTAGGCTCAGAAAGGCTTTAGTATGTCTAGGCAATTCTGATTCTGCATCACAGCTCAAAAAAATCATCTGCCCAGTCAACCCAATCTGTTCATCCAGGATCTCTGATAGAGCAGTCCACAGGGAATCCCTAATGTCTGCCAGCTCCTTGCACTCCCAAAAATATGTTCTGAGCCACCTCTTTTTTGCCCGTCACACCTCCTACATTTGCTATCCATCAGAGGAAAAATTCCTCGGACTATTTGTCTATACACTGGTATCAATCCCCGATAGGGAAGGCAATCTCTAACCTGCAATCCAAATAAATTATTGGCCTTTTCCCACTCTATTACCTTCTCCTGTTTAGTTATTTGCTCCCAAAACCTTGGATCCTTTGCAAGTTTTCTCCAATAAATTCCAGCCCCCTGTTGCCTAATAGATGTTCATAGGTTCATAGGTTCATACTAGGCTATCTGCCCGAGGGCATTTACAAGCCTAGCCCATAGTTTTGTGGCTTACGCCACCCCTTTAGTATGGGGAACTATACCCATTATTTTGCTGTGCCTCTGTCGAGCAGTGACACTGAGGTAATCCCTGGGGTATATCTGCGATCTCCCATCCATTGGTCAAGATTTCTCTTGAACAAGGCCAGCGAGGTGCTCTGCCTCACATATACCGGGATGTATCCCTAACCACAGTCATCTCCTATCAGCAGAATCTCTCTTCTACACTCTCATATGCTGGTTTAGTTCTTATAAGACTCCCTGCTATTTTATGAATACAATACTCTATGATTTTTGTTGCTCTCCTTAAGAGTCTGCATCCAAAATTCCAATATTTTCTTATTTCTTGAGCTTCCCCCCATATCATCATTCCTTTCCAGTTTGAATTATAGTTTTCGCCTTGTGCTATGTGCAAGAGCCTTAAATGTGTTGCTCTGAAATACCTCCTCAAATTGGGTAATCTTAGCCCGCCCTTGTTCTATTGGAAGAATCAGCTTATCTCACTTGACCCTTGCTGTCTTTCCTTCCCAGATAAAATCTTTCAACTCTTTTTTTTTTTTTTTTAATTGCTCTCCACAGCTTCTCCTCCGGTTGATAAAAATATGCCTGACCTGTGTATAACACTAAAGGGACTAAACATTTTAATTGCTTATATCACATGTTTTAGGCAAGACAGCATACACTTGTCAAGATCAGGGAGGAGAATTTTCGCAGCAGATATTTTGCAATGCTTGACAAACACAGGGCAATATTTTTGCCAAGTTAATTTTAACAGTTCACAGATAGCAACATTTGATACATCTCTGATGGTTCTTAACGCTAAAATAATAATTATTTTTTTAATTGGAAAATTTGCTATGTTCCCATAAGACTGATGGTGTTACTATTTGTGAAACATGGTTAAAGTACAATGACTGGAAACCAGTTCTGTCAGGGTATAAATGTTTTTACTGCAACAGACATTATAACAAAAAATCAGGTGGAGTTATACCTCTCAACCTCTTAGGTCAAGAAATCTAGACAAAGCCTAAAATAACTGGGGACAAAGAACCCAAAAGAGACCGCTTTTATACATTACTCATATAAACTTAGAAATCTGTTAAAATAGGATTTGTGTTAACATGCATTTTCTGAAGGATACACAGTGGATATAAAAAGTGTACACACCCCTGTTAAAATGCAAAGTTTTTGTGATATAAAAAAATGATACCATAATAAATCATTTCACAACTTTTCCCAACTTTAATGTCACCTACAACCTGTACAATGCAGTTGAAAAACAAACAAATCTGTTAAGGGAAAAACAAAAAATAAAAAGGTACAATAAGCTGTTTGCATAAGTGTGCACAGCCTTAATACTTTGCTGTAGCACCTTTTAATTTAATTCCAGCATTCAGTTTTCTTGGGTAGGAGTCTATCAGCATGGCACATCTTGACTTGGCAATATTTGCCCACTCTTCCTTGCAAAAGCACTCCAAATCTGTCAGATTGCGAGGGCATCTCTTGTGCACAGCCCTCTTCAAGTCACCTCACAGATTTTCTATTGGATTTAGGTCTGGGTTCTGGCTGGGCCATTCCAAAACTTTAATTTTCTTCTGGTGAAGCCATTCTTTTGTTGATTTGGATCTATGCTTGGGGTCAGTGTCATGCTGAAAGGTGAAATTCCTCTTCATCTTTCTAGCAGACTCCTGAAGGTTTTGGGCCAAAAGTGACAGGTATCTGGAACTGTTCATAATTCCCTCCACCTTGACTAAAGCCCTAGTTCCAGCTGAAGAAAAGCAACCCCAAAGCATGATACTGCCACCACCATGCTTCATCGTGGGGATGGTGTTCTTTTGGTGATGCGAAGTGTTGTTTTTGCGCCAAACGTTCCTTTTTGAATTGTGGCCAAAAAGTTCAACCTAGGTCTCATCAGACCATAACACATTTTCCCACATACTTCTGGGAGACTTGATGTACTGTTTTGCAAATTTTAACCCGGCTTGGATGTTTTTCTGTTAACAAAAGGCTTCCTTCTTGCAACCCTACCCCATAGTCCAGACATATGGAGAATACAGGAGATTGTTGTCACATGTAGTACACAACCGGTACTTGCCAGAAATTCCTGCAGCTCCTTCAGTGTTGCTGTAGGTCTCTTGGCAGCCTCCCTGACCAGTTTTCGTCTTATCTTTTCATCAATTTTGGAGGGACGTCCAGTTTTTTGCAGGGTCATTCTTGTCCCATATTTTCTCCACTTTTTGATGACTGTCTTCACTGTGTTCCATGGTATATCCAATGCTGTGAACATTTTTTGTACTCTTTTCCTGACTGATACCTTTCAACAATGAGATTCCTTTGATGCTTTGTAAGCTCTCTGTGAACCATGGCTTTTGCTGTAGCAGGCAACTGAGTAAATGTCAGGAAAATCCATCTAAGACAGCTGAACTTTATCTAGGATTAATCAGAGTCTCTAACTGATGGCAGGTGTGTACCCAAGAAGACAATGTTGCAATTAAATCCAAACGTGCTTCAACAAAGTATTAGTTTAAGGGTGTGCACACTTACGCAAGCAGCTTATTGTACTTTTTATTTTTTATATTTTCCCTTAACAGATTTATTTTTCAACTGAATTGTACAGGTTATAGGTCACATTAAAGGTGGGAAAAGTTTTGAAATTATTTGTGTTCTCGTTTTTTTATATCACAAAAACCTGGCATTTTAACAGGGGTGTGTACACTTTATATACCCACTGTAAGTCTGAAACTCAATGTACGTCATTATGTGTTAACATCAATCAAGGCAATTTTCCTAACAAACCACAAATTTTATGTAGAACAGACCAAAATACAAGACAAAAAAGCTTGGCATTCTGTATAAATCTGGAGAGTTGATATGTATGGGTGGAGGTGTTATGATCGGGATTAAAGATGGTTATTAAACCTGTGATTATTACATTTATTTACTGACATTTGGTGACCGAGAAAGTCCGACTGGGTGGGGAACCCATTTTCAGTGAAGACCCGGGGAGAAAAGCTCCATACAAATAGACATTAGATTTTACAGTTGTGTGCACACTTTACATACAATTATAGACATGATACAGTTTAGCATGCGCACACTTTACAGACATAATACAATTTAACATGTGGATAGATAATTTACAGTCAAAATGCAGTCAAATTCCAGATATAATTATACATTACTAAAAGGTCAAATTAAGTCATCGTGGGTATAAGCAGCTGTAGTTTTGATTTGTAGGATTTAAAGAGTAGAAAGTTTAAGTAAGGGTAGTAAGACAGTTAAAGATAATAAAATATGTACTGATATAGAAGGAAGTGGTGAAAGGATTAGGACGGTAAGCATGAGTACATATCGTATGGAATACTGGAGTATAGTAAGATTAATGGAATACTGGAGTATAGTAAGATTAAGTGAGGAGAACAGGATGTTTTTAAAGTGGATTAAGAAAGTTGGAAAGATGAAGAAGAAAGCAGGTATTAGATGAAAAGATGGGGAGAGAGTAGGAGATAAGGGGTAGAGGAGAAGCAGCAGGGAGGGAAAAAAGATCTATTAGTACAGAGACAGGAATTAAGTACATTAGCCTTTAGTTAAGGAATAAGGACAGATATGAATGCTAAGAAAGTGATTTTTTAGTGCAAGTTTGAAGGTCTTAAAGGAATCTAAGACACTGATATTTGGGGGTAGGGCATTCCATAGTTTTGCAATGGTAGAGGCTATGACCAGGTCTTTTATTAGGTTTATATACATTTAAGTGTTGTATATTACATAGTCAGTGATAACACTAATACTGCAGACTGTGCAACTGTGACCATAAAGACAACCCTGGAACATATAAGAATTCCTGACTGTATAGACTACTTAAAGTCAAGTACTGATGTCCAAGAAGAATTCATACATTTCTTGCACGAAACACAAGGAGGAAAAAATAACAGTGACAGGACTGAAACTTGCCAGAAATAGAATGGACTAATAAAGATTTGACAACATTAGTTAAGGAAATTATTTACAAAGTATGTTCAAGAATAGCAATTGCTTCAGATTGTAAAAAGCCTACTAGGGAGCGGAACATACTAGTCATGGTTTGTGTTCCTACAGAAATTACTGTTACTTCATGTCAACTTTTACCACAGCTAACGTGCAGTGATCATGGGGTTATAAAGGTTCACTTGTTGCTAGATAATTAATTCTGCCAAACTGAAATCTAAACCAATGTATGGAAGATTAACAGATTACATGAAAGCAAAATAGTCACTAGGTAAAACTAACTGGGGTGATGCATTCAGTGAAAACACTGCAGAAGTAATGTTTAAAGTTTTGAAAGAGAAATTGTTTGCATGCAAAAACTAAAAAAATGTTTAACATCAGCAGGATATACTGCCATAAGAACAAGATATTTGATTTTCGTGCGAGGCAAAAAAATATAAGAAATGGAAGAGATCACTAAAAATGAAACAGTGTTAGACAAGATTGAGAAAATTCTGAAGAACATTTTGCATAATAGGAAACCATTTTATAGATACATATGATGTGGTAGGTGTAAAGGCATACAAATTCATAAACTGTGTGTAAAATTCTAAAATTTATTCTCAGACACAGACGTTTTCGAAAACCTTATGCAAAACAGTCTGGCTCCATAGAAGGGGTAACAACTTGTCCTAGTGAAATCCTGGTAGCCTCAGATACTGAAATCAAATTGGATGATATTTAAAAAGAACTACACAAACTGGATCCAAAGAACAGTGCGAAGACGAAATTAGTAATAATGACCGCATGAGCCATTATATCTGTTATTTAACAGGTTGTATAAATATGGGGAGATTCCTCACAATTGGAGACTTGTACTCGCTAAATATGTATTTAAGGAAAAGGGAAGTAGGACAAACCCAGAGTCAAAGACCCATAAGTTTATTTTCACGTTGTAGAAAAAAAATGGATAAAGTTATATTGGATAAATGGTCAGAATTGAAAAAGATGGGACTTGAAACCACATATCAGCATGAATATGTTGAAAATAGATTTATTACTACCACCTGCAACAGTATGTTCGACGTAATTTACATACTTAACCTCAGCATTTGATAGGGTCATACACAAAATATTTTATAGGGTCACACATGAAACACTGATCAATAAATTAGAACTGGGTATTGATGTACTGAAGTACTCTTGATAAGAAAGGCAGCTGCATAGCTTACAAGTAGGACATGGCAATTATCATACAGCAACTGGACAGGTGAAATTCAAACCCCACAAGGCTCTATCCTAGGACCATACTTGTTTATCTATCTTTTTCATCTGAGGTATTCTACAGACTGTATGCAGATGTCTTTGAAAATGGGTAAAGCTGATTACTTTGGTTACAGATTGAGCACGTCTGTAAAAGAACTTGTCTAAACTGACCATTTGGGCACAGGAGAATAATATGCTGATAAATACATTAAAATCTAAGCACATGAGAAATGGGAGACAAACTGAAAGGTCAGTACTTAATACAGAACACAGTGATTGAAACTGTAGACTCATTTAAGGACCTGGGTGTAATGGTAGAATCAGCTATGAGTTTCTCTAATCATATCAAACAATTGGTTAATGACAGTTATAGAACTATGGTTGTACAAAAAGATTTATAAAGTTTAGAAAATCAGAAATGATGAAACCATTATTTGTCAGTTATACTAGATCCAGACGAGTATGGAATAACAATATGGAAACCTTAACAATATGGAAACCTTATAAGAAAACAAGCATGAGTAAACGATACTCAGGCAAATTTGTATCTACGCTATTCCTAGATTTGTCAAAAGTCTTTGACACCATCTCCCACATCCTACATCTCTCTCCCTTCACCATAGCCTGGTTTTCCAACTACCTGTCCAACCGCCAACAAGCTGTCCAATGGAAAACTTCAACCTCCCCCTTCCTCCCTACACCCTCAAGGTTCCATTCTTGACCCTCTATTCTTTAACCTGTTTATTAACAACATTCACCACACCATCCCAGAGTCATCTGTCATCCAATATGCAGACGACTCGACTATCACCTGCTCAGCCTTCTCACCCTCTGAGCTCCTTGCAAAAACCCAATTAGCCTTCTCCACAACCGAAACTTGGATGCAGTCCAACCACTTGGCTCTAAATGCAAACAAAACCAAACTAATGATCTTTTACCCTACCAAAAGCTCTATTATTGACAAAACCTCATTCACCGTACAGAGCCAGAACACCCCCTTTGAAATCGTTCCCACCACCAAGCTTCTTGGCATCATCACTGATGAACTAACATTTGATACCCAGATCCACTCAGCAATCAAAAAACCCACCAAAAGATAGGTCTCCTCTACAGACACAACCACTTCCTCAGCCCCTCTAACCATCAAACCCTGGCATCCACCTTCCTGCTTCCATCCCTGATGTATGGTGCCCCTCTGTTCACAAATCTCCACCTCAGCTTACGATCCAAACTTGAATCCTGCTACTACAAGCTCTGCAAATTTGCAAAAAATTCAAAAAACTCATCCCACCACTGCCACTCCCTCCTCATCCTCATTTGGCTTGAACTCCCCAACTACCTCAGTTACCTACAACTCACCATTGCCCACAAGCTCAACTTTAAACCCATAAACTGCCCATCTCTCACTACATCCGTAAAACCCTATATACCCAACCACCAACTCAGATCCACAAACCAAAATCTCCTTCAGGTCCACAAAACAGCACAACCTCCTGGCCACCTACTACTGTCCTACTCTTTAGCCAAGCAGTGGAAACCCCCCGCCCCCCTTTGCAACCTTCCAAACCATACCAATTTCAAATCTCAGCTACTCTCTCATCTATCAGCCAAATGGGAAAGCCAATGTCAGACTCCAACATAAACCCCTCTCCACCCCATCTCTTTCTACTCTGCACTGAAATCATTACCATTTACCAATTCTATTGCTTCATCTCAACCTCAAACAGTCTCGCCCTATCAGGGACTGATTTTCTCTCTGCTATCTAATGTACTGTACTTTCCATAATCCAATCTTCTTGTACTCTCTCCATGCAAAATGGTCCACCTAACCTGCAAAGGGCTAGCAGCTACTTGTTTAATGTTTACTTACAAAGAGCTTATTTGACAAAAATGTCTTTTTCTGCAAATGTTTAGTTTACCAGACCTCCAAAAGGGCTAGTAACCTTCTGTTTAAATGTTAACTCACTAAAAGCTTATTACATAATGTATTATATTTCTGTAAATGTTTTAATTGTTCTGTACAAATCTTTGTTATTGTTTTGTAACATGTAATATGCAACTTGCAATATTTGGAGCTTTTCTCCCCAAGCTTCCACTGAAAACGGGCTCTTTAAGGCCCAGTGGACTTCCCTGGTCAAACTTAAATATAAACTATAAAGACTACAGAGAAAATACACCAAGGGCATCCATGGATGTGAAAATTTAAATTATTATGAAAGACTAAAATATCTGAACTTGTACAGTGTCTCAGATATTTAAGAAGATACTTTATTCAGTTATATATGGCATTTACAGACATCTATGGGAATGTTTGGGTTTATCAAAAAGTATCAGGCAACCTATGTAGAAGATTCTGCAGGAATAAGAAGTGCACTAATTGGCTCTTTGAGAGAGTAGCAGATGCATGGAACAGACTACAAAACAACTGTTTTGGTAGATTGGCAGGCTAGAAGGGCATTCTTGTTCATGCATGTATACATGTACTATTCTTACAATCCACAAAAAAGGGCCAAGATTTTATGGGACCACCGGGCTCCTAAACAAGTCTAGAACTTGTCACAGTAACGAAACCTGAAACACATTTCATTTTGAAGACTATACTAACTCAGCTCCATTAGCCACCTGCAAATACTCTCTTCTCTAGCCTGCTTTCAATAGCCCTCCTTAACCCATCAGCCTGTCACACCCCTGCAATCCTGTCTCCTAGACCAATGCTATGCACTTTTCCATTCTTTCAATCTAGTTGCCAGCTACAGAGGTCACTGCTGATAGTGTAGCAAATTAAATGCAGGCCATCAGCGCCTTACACTTTTTGATTACTACAATCACAGCAGCTGATCTAACTTGTTTACTTCTTATTCAGACAAGGTACCATGGCTTTGTAAAGCAGCCATTACCTCAAAGGGTGCAGTCCAACATTTAGAAGTTGGACAGGTAACTTAATATTAAAAATAGAGTTACTCTACTCCTCATCATTTTTAATATTTAAAATTCTTCAACAAGTTTACTGCATCATCCACTTTCTATCAGATTAAATTATTCCCCAAGAAACAGATAGAATGACTTTCCCATTCTAATCCAAACAGGGTCTGCTGTATTGCATCACCTCTACAATGAACTGAAACACATTGGAATTATTCAAAATTCGCTACACAAACATCTAAAGAATGATGCTAAACACGTGTCTTCTTTCATGATTCTGGCTACTTATCACCAGTGCTACACTTTCTTTTCTACTTGGCTTCATCACCCGAAACCCATTGGTAAAAGTACATAGTACATATTCTATAGTTCTATTACACTTGCATATATAAACTATATATCCCAGATTATTGAGCATAAATCCACTTTTTCTTATGTTGTACATGAGGTATAGGTGTTGCATGTTCACACAGTCAGGTGGCTAGTTCTGCAGTGGTCATTCGTCCATATTATACAGGTACACTCACACCTGTGGTTCAATTTAAAGCATCTAATCCACCTACTGCAGCCTTTGGAATGTGGGAGGAAACCAGAGCACCCAGAAAAACCCCACAGATCACAAAAAGGACATGCAGACTCCTCACAGAAAGATCCAAGTCAAGAATGAAACTAGAGACCCTCTTTGTATGAGGTGAACATGTTAATGGCTGTGTGGCTGTATATTCCATATTAGTCATACGCATAACTGCTTATTTTATATGTATAATTATACAACGACCCCATTAATATTGGTTGATTGGTCAGCGTGCACATTGTAAATTAGAGTTATAGTAATGGAAAAAGGTCCGGTCGCCCGGACTTTTTCCATTAGTATAACTCTCTTTTTTTTTTTACAGCAACGTAGAAAGCAAGATCTCCGTTGCTTTTTACAACCTGTCTCGCTATGTTAAACGAGTTTAACATAGCTAGACAGTATTAAAAAAAGCAACAGAGCATCTTTGTTGCTTTTTTTAAAGCTGTCTCGCTATGTTAAACCCATTTAACATAGCGAGACACTTGAAAAAGCAAGGGAGATCTTGCTTTCTCCATTGCTTTTTTCAAAACTGTCTCGCTATGTTAAATGACTCTCCGTTGTTTTTTTTTTAAAGCTGTCTCGCTATGTTAAACTCGTTTAACATAGCGAGACAGGTTGTAAAAAGCAACGGAGATCTTGCTTTCTCCGTTGCTTTTGCCCACAGCTCTGATGTACTGCGTAAGTATACGCATGCGCAGTACTTCAGAACTGCCGCAGAATACCAGACAGCTGCGGAAGGGCAGCAAGGAGGCATTATACAATGCCATTATTTAAGAAAAGTAATAATTTTTTTTCTTAAGTGATGTCATTGTATAATAGCAATAACCCACTTCTGGGTGTGGGTAATGCTGTATTTATCCACAGTTGTCTTTGTTTGGCCACTGGGGCTTCGCCCTCATGACCAAACCACACCAACCGTGGATAAATCCAGCATTACCCACACCCAGGCGTGGGTTATTGCTATAATACTATATAAGGTATCATGTGTATATATTTTGATTTGTCCCCTTTTAAAGAGATCATTTCTGTTTCACTGGGTAATATTTTAGAGATCATTTCTGTTTCACTGGGTAATATTTCGCAAGACATGCCCACATCTTTGTTTACTTTTACACTTTCACATATGCAAATTCATCATCTTATATAGCAAAAATAATGGACTATTTTTGTAGTTACATGTACCACAGTTATGACTGAAAAGGGTTATTAGACAAGCTCACCTATCCAGTACACAAATGGAAATAAGCAAATTAAAAACAATGTGATTGCAAACAAACTCCATTGTTTTCTCTCTCTTTTAACAAAGACAAAGCATAAGCATGTAAACAAAGAATGTAAGAATTAAATATGTTGACATAAAATTCTAGAATGCCTAGCAGTCGGCAGTGCAGTATATCCAAATCGTACTTATGCAGCTCATCAACATGTGCGGCTAACGCACACAAATCACTTACTTTGGAGGGATGACAACAGCGCCATCCCCTCACACATTTGTCTTCATCTCACCAAAGGCTATTGGGAATTCTATCCTTTCACTTTATTTCAGCTACTTTCAACCTACATCAGTGGTGGTGAACAAGGCTATCCTAATTTCAGAAACTAGTTTTATTTCTGCTGTGTAGAAAGCAAGCTTCCCGAAGAAAACTGAGCAGAAAAATAAAATCTGAAAGGAATCCAATTACTATTACGCAACCATTTGCTGGTAACAGTACTACAACAGACAGACTGAACAATTAAACTGGGTAAGACAGTCTTGCATCAGTTTTAAGCTACAATTAATACAATGAAATATATAGCTTTAACCTAGGTAATATTTGTGCATTCCTCAACACCCCCCCCCCCCAAAAAAATTATATATATATGGTTTCTCTTCTTCCCATAATAAAAGTGGGTAGGCTATTTTAGTGGAGTTCACTCTTGGGTGCATATAGCAGTTTTTTTTAATATTAAGCCACACTTTACAAACAGAAAGCACTAAAAGAAATTCTGGTTTCCACTGCTGCTGTTCAAACACTGCCATGATGGTTGCTATGACAACATCCAACAATGGCTCCAATAATCTGGACACTTGGTACTGATAATCTTCTGAGCAACGTGGGCTTTTGCTTTCTGAAACGGCCTGACAGAATTTACAAAAGCTTACCTCCTGTAGTGTAAGGAACAAATCTGACAAAAACACAAACTGTAGGACTCATTATTCAGTATGGATCTTGCTCAGGTTAATAGAACTAATGCCTGAACGGTTTGGCATTTCAAAGTAGGTCTGCAAAATGCAACATTAAAGCCTAACTACTACAAGTCACTTAAAAGAAACCTTGAAACGGAACATCTGAACATAAAGCATTACTATTAGCAAATATAACAAAGATGTTAATTTTATTGTGTGTACATGTTTTGAGAAATATGCGCAGTGTATGGATTTATTAGAACATTCAGTTCAAGAAAGGAATCTCAGTTAGCTGACTGACACAGATAAGGTCACTATTTCTGTCCACTAATTGACCGAAATATCATGAGTACTGTCTAACACATCATCCTGTTACATATGAAAACATGTACGAGTGCTATCTGCCCACCTTTTAATAGTCATGGTAGGACATTACCACCAAACACAGCTCAAAATGGGCACAGCCAGACGAAAGCTATGGCCTTGCTTGTACAAATAAACAAGTCTGTCTTAAGTGCTGGATAATACGGTGGAGAAATGTTATGCACCTTCAAGGGGGGGTTAGTCATATTAATTAAGATAGCCCCAAGACTTTTATTTTATCTCGATTTCTTTTAACAAATCTGTAAAACAGTCTCCTAAGATGAACCTAATTAACAGTACTATTATAATATCTGCAATAAGTGTACACTAAAAAGATACAAATATATATAAATAAATAAATATATATATTCTCTTGCAATGAATGTTTTTGCAATGAAACCTCTAAAATTAAAATAATTAAATTTAAAATTCAATACATTTATCAGGTTTTAGATAAATATTTTTTTTTCATTTTTGTCTGCAATTTCAAGAGTCTTTTCCCTACAGTACCGAAGAGACATGCTCTCCAGAAATATGTACTTTGCTATGAAGGGATACATTCTGGAAGATGAAGCTCACTCCCACAAACCCTGCACACATTCCAGCTGCTCACGACTATGTGGCTGGTACTCCACCAGCTACAGACATTCCAGACCACAGCTAACTAAAAAATCTCAAATACTACCAAAAAAAAAACAAAAACAAAACACGGCAGTATGCCATTTCTTTTAAATGAGAGTATTACTATACTCTGTTTTAGTGAAATTTGCCCCTTTAACAAATGCTGATGCATTCATTTGTATTGCTACATTTCAGCAAGAGAGCTGTGAGGCTCAACTTTGCCACATGGGTGTGTGTATGTGCAAGCTACTTTGTTGGGGGCACTTTTGCTAAAACAGGCTTCACTACAACTGTCATTTTTATGCCATTTCATTATTCCGCAAAACCTTAGCATCACATGTTGCAGCAAAATTTGTGCTTGCACTAGTAGTAACTTATAACTTATAAGTGAAGTCCATCAATGTACCCCGTTCTTACTTGTATGTACCCATGTCTATATCTTGTATCCTGTTGCACTAACAAGAAAGCCTATGATCAAGCATTTTTTGTCAATAGCAAAGCTATTTTAGCAGAATAAAGTTCAGGCTACAACTTACGATTATGTATCTTAAAAGCTGTCTTTATGTTTTGATGGTGCTCTCACCCCATATATTTACACAATGCTATTTGTTCATCAGTTATCCTTTTGTCAGTACAGCTGCTACACATTATTAAAAGAAATTTGATGAACATTTTAAAACTTTCACTAGCATCCAAGCTGGAATGTGCCTGAACCATTCCTGCAGCTGGGAAATTAGCCTAAGTTGTAAGATGCCCATGCAAGAAGCTAATAATAAGAAGCATTCCATTTGGCTCAGCTAGTCGCTGATGCACTCTGGTGTCCTGCTAATAAAGCATCTGCTGCTCAATTTCTTCATGTACAATACTTCAAGCAGCACACAGCTTGACAAATTTCTCAAATTCAAACCATCTGCCTGACTGAAACTATTCCGTGCTGTGTCTTGCGGAAATACAGTACTATGGAACTGGAGCAGAAACACAGATCAGTATGACATAGTCAACTCATATACATCATATAGCATTAACCTTAAAGCAAATCAATTTTCTTTAAAGATGTGAACCACATCAAAGAGAACAGCACTGAAGCCGCTTCATCTACAATCCATCAATCCATCCATTTAACTGTTGACTGCCTGATTCGAAACCTTTCTTCCTAAAGAAACAAAAATTCAAGTGTATTTTTAATAAAGAAGGAAACTTCAGAAGAGCTGAGAATTTAGTCAGTCTGTAAAATACAGAAAAAAACAGATGAAAAAAGGACTAAAAGCTGCTGCAGTGGCATGAAAATGACAGTGAACCTCACACCAAAACAGACTCCCGTTTACCGTTATGAAGACCAATTGAAGAAAGAATCGAACTAGAAATGTGTAACAAACACTAACTGCTGCCATTTTTTTTTGTCAAATAATTTTTTATTAGTTTCACATTAAGGAATGAACGAACAGTCTATGAAAACATGCATATGCAGGTAGGCCTAATACACTCTAAAGATCTAATATAGACAAAAGTATGTACAATATATACAAAAACTAAACTGAAATAAAACTAAACTAACAAACTAAACTAAATTAAATTGGATTAAACTAAACTAAATTAAATTGGATTAAAATAAATTGAATTAAAATAAATTAAATTAAAGTAAATTAACGTAAAGTGCTACCAACTGGAAAAGAGAGTTAAAGAAAAAAATAAAAGGAACATTGAAAATCGAGTGGATATTAACGGATCGCTCAAAAAAAAAAAAAAAAAGGCTTAGAGTGAGAGTCATACCCAAAGACCAAGAGAGGAATTCCAGGCTCTATTAAATACATAGAATTAGGTCGAATAAACTTTCCCAAACTTTTTCAAAGAGGACTTTCCTAGGTCCCTTTGTGATAAAGTTTCTGTGCTGCAATATATGTAAGGGCCATCTCCTTAAAGTTATTCCAACAGAGTTTGGTGCGATCTAACCAGTTTTTTGTGATATATAGTTTAATCAGGGAACATAAAATGATTAGGATATGCATATCTAACCTAGAAAGTTTTACTGTGGGTATATGAAGGATCACTAATTTCCAAGAAAGAGTATATTTGTGTTAGCCCATTTTCTTGAGACGAACTTTTAATGAAGTCCAAAGTTTATGAGAATATTTACAGAACCAAAGTATATGTAAAAAACTGCTGCAATTTTTACTGTCTGAACAGATGCTGAACGTGTTCTGCACCTACAGAAAAGCATAACCACACTGAAGCAGATCAATTTCTACCAAAACTACATGGTCAAACATAATGAGTTACTACACAACATTGCGATCATGCCTCATCGGGGTAATGGGTAACTACCCAAACTTCATTAGTTCTATTTGCTACATATCTTACTGTTCTGCACCATATTTCAGCTAAACAACTTAAGAATGTTACTTCTCATTCACTGTCAATACCAAAAAAAGGAACATTGTGCATTAAAAATTACTTTAGCATGTTACATCACAAAAGAGGGCATTCAGGAACTGGATGTGGAGTCTCCATATAAACAAATCTCTCTTCTAGACAAGGAACCACAGACTTGTTGACTTCAGATATTGATCACCAGTTTAAAAGTGCTAAATATAGACTTGCACAAGCTGGTCGGTAAAGCACGGCCAACATTATTTCATGTATACGTTAACAGTGAAACAACTGACACAATCAGTGGGTGCTTATGTGCACTTCATATTGACCAGTTTCATGGACTTATAATGGTAAACAAAGCTATTACAAATGATGACTCTTTTGTCTGAGGATACTGCAAATGCTATGGTTAAGTCTGTAAACCCAAAGTAATATTCACTCGCACAGTATTCCTTGGTGTATTTTATGATGAAAAACAGTCATTAACCTGATCATCGTAGGTGTCTGGGAAAGACAATTTTAGTTGTAATCAGAAAATGGCCCATAAAATTGAAGACTTCCATTACACAATTAGTGGAGTGTCATCAAAAAAAAAAAAAAAAACCCTCTGCATTCCTATACAATTTAGCCTCAGATTTTTTAACGATAGCTACCCTTAAATAGAACACTTGAGGGTCAGGACAGTTTAAAAGCAACGTCAGAAAACGGTTTCCTTGTCCTTGTGAAAAGGAAATAGTAGAGATTATTTTAAAGAATCCACAGAACAACTGCCGCTGTAAACACGATCTGCAATTAGTCAACCACCTTTACTAAAAGCTGAGAAGCCCAAAACCGTAAGAGAAATTAGTGACCTTTATGGAGTGCATGGGACCTTAAGAACAGGTATCAGTGTAAGCATGTCTCAGTACAGATCATGGATAACAAGAGGACTACGTGTACTGCATTTGTGTTTCTTTGATTTTTTTTTTTCTACAAGGCATGCAAAGCAGGAAATTAATGGAGTTTAGAGTCAAAATCCTGAATGAACAACAGACTGCGCGGGAAGGTAGAGGAAGGACATCTCACTACTGACAGAAGTCACAGCTGTGGAATCCCAGTAAATGTTGCTGCAGCTGGTACCCAGGCTACATACAAATAATATGCAAGGCCAGCTGGTCTGCAAAGAACACAAGTGGCACATATGCGGATACCATGGGAAAGTCCACTGAATGATTTAAGGAGAGCAACAGTGATGGGAGTAATTTATTTTATTTTACATTTGTTGACTGGTTTTGTCCGACTGAGCTGAACAGCCCTTTTTCAGCGGAGACCCAGGGAGAAAAGCTCTAACATATTATACAATTTTCATTATAAATTAGCATTAAACAGCAATGTTACAGGATTATTACAAGGCATTATCAATACAATGTTATACAGTGCCAATACTCAGGAGTAGAGCATAACTATTTCAAGATGTATAAAAAAGAAATATGTATGTAATATATTACAATTTATAGTAACTAGTAATATAACTAGTTACTTTTTCAAAATAGTAACAAAGTAACAGTAATATATTACTTTTTTAGTAACTAGTAACTTAAATGTGCATTACTTTTGAGTTATTTTTGCTTAAATCAGTGGTTCTCAACATGGGTGATACCGCTCCCTAAACAGTGATGGAAAAGGGGCCCTGGATAGTATAGACAGTAATCAGATGTTAGGAGGTAAGAGAGACTTTAAAAGGGCAATTTGGATAAAAAATTACAACACAATGTTGGCACAACTCACAGCATGTAGCATTCATAATTGATCATTAGAATTAGTCTGAAACAAACTTTATTTCATTTTTTTAGCACTGTAAGGAGGTGAAAGCTAATGACGACCAGACTCTGGCCCTACTCTGGTACTGTGGGACTCTTTTCCACTAAAACACCCCCTGACATGGGGACAGTTTTAGCCTGCTAGTTATCATATCCTTACCTTGCCATATAAATAATAGCATTGGTACTCCATACTGCCATCAACAGGAATTGAACTCGGCACTCATCGGTTTAAAACCCAACATCCTAACCCATTGCATCAAGCAGGACTCTACGGCTGGATCTATGATTAACCAACTTCTGTCTTGGCAATTTTATGTTATATTTAAAATTCCTTTCCAGTTTCGATTGTTAGTTGCTGAAAATAGACAAAATATGATAGTTTTTTTTATAGGTTTTATGCTGCTGGCTGTGTATGGTTTTGGTTTAATTATTATTTGTGACTCTTCAGCTATAAAGACTAGTCTTCTTTTTGGCTGCTCCCATTAGAGGTCACTACGGTGGATTATCACCTGCAGAACAAGTGGTAGTACAGTTTTACGGTGTCGAGTTGCCAGCCCAGCACCCACCTTTCCTTAGAAGGCATAAGCAACACCCACTCTCATACATAGGGCTAATTTAAAACGTCCAATCCACCTGCATCATGTCTTGGGAATGTGGGAGGAAACCTGAGCACCTGGAAGAGACCCACCCGAACACATGGAGGACATACACACACTGCATAGAAGGCACCCCAGCCAAGAATCAAACTGGAGAACCTCTGGCTGTGAGGTGACCATACTAACTACTGCACCACTGTGCTGCCCAGCTATAAAGGCTAATCTACTGGAGTTTTACAAATGTTAAATGCTATTCATCATCACTGTAACATTGTGTATACAAATTTCATAATACACTTACATCCATGTGTTTACTTGTGTCAGTAAATCTCAATATCGTAATTGATAAAATATACTTATGTAAAAGAAATGCGTTACTTTAGTTAGTAACTAGCAATAGTAATGTATTACTATTATTACTTTTCTAAAAAAGTAACATATTACTTTCACTATAAAATAACTAGTAATAGTAACGTATTACTTTTATAACTAACTAGCACAACACTGGATAGCAATAAACACCAAGTGAACATTTATATAATCTGAAGCACTCCATCATCAACTGGGACTACAACCTGGAAAGGGCATACCTAGCTGAGCATAATAAATAAAATATAAAGCAAGTTACAAAATTGCTTAAGAGACTCTGCTCAGTGTGGAAAGATGACAGTATTTATTTTTTTGTTTTCATTCTGTTGAATAGCTTAGACCCACTAGTCCAAAGACTTCTTTCAGGGGAGATCCGAAGTGTTACTCATACTCGTTAGGGGAAATTTGTCCAGGGCACCAGGGAACTTTCCCAACTCTTTATGGCAAGCGAGTGCAATCTTTTCACATCCACATAAGCTATCACCAGCTGAGGCAGATGGCGCCACAGTTAAACATCTCAAGGAGAGGCACAAAATGCATACCCAACAATGATGTTGTTTCTTCTGGGGTAATGAGTTACCGTGTTGACATTCACTGATGTCACATTTCAGGATACTACTGTAATGTTACATCACGCAACTGTGTAGTGAATGCGAATTTACGGCACCTACACATTAAGGGCACCGTCATTTTTAGTGCTAATGGGCTGTGTTCCAGACACTGCTCTAGGCCCATAGAATCAGCTTATGAGGAGGAATGAATTGAGCTGCTATGGCAACTGTCATCCTGCTGACACTGTTAAATGCAAGGTTTGTGGTGGCAACGGTCCACATTCCGCACAGCTCACTGCTGATTGCCCAAGATTGCAAGGAAAAGAAATCAATCGCTGTGGCACCTGTCTGCCTGTTGAAGTTGTCACCTGCAAAGTGCTTTCACCCATTTCTCTTCTTTATGGTTATTTTTTCCAGGCAGATTTCTGTACTGTACCTATACATACTTCTGAACTGCGTTTTAAAATTAGTTCTAAATTTTCTTCCTGGTTAAGACAGAATGGAAGCTTCACCATGGCTGTACAGAAAGCCTTGCTGCTCCCCTCACGTGGCATATTTGTGTATTGCTGATGAGGCATCCTGGTGCTTTGCCCAGTTTCTTCCTGCCTACTTCCCTTGTACTGGGCACATACTAAGCCACACATTACTGTATATATGTTAGTAAGTTAAGTTGCTGGCAGTTTGCTTGTGCTCATCTCGGTTTCTTACCCATTTCAACCTGAAGTGACAGGTTCTATCAGCTCATGGAGGAACATGATGGCTCCTGCCAGAGCAACAGCTGTGACCTAATTTCTCTTTCATTTCATCCTCTATCTCAAATGACACATCCATTCGTTACCTTTGTATGCTCTGAACCACTTCTACTATATCACCTAAAGCCACCCACCCCCTTTTCCCAGCTGACACACTCATCACTACCTTTATATGCTCTGAATAACTCCCACTCTATCTCATCTAGCACTCCCACTTATCACACTGTTTCCTCTTCAAGATAAGTATTGTACCTCTACTCCTCAACCCTGTCTGAGTTAGCTTATCAGCCCAGTGACACTTACCATAAAACACAACGGCAAACCAGCTGCAAGGCAAGAGGAAATAACCTCTAGTAAGAATAGCAAAAATTCTCTGCTGTCCTGACCCAAACCAATATTGTCAAAACAACACCCAAACACCACATATCTAGGTAATACCCCCATCCAAATCCTTTTAATACAATTTCAACATTTAACCCTCTAATCAATCACAAAAAAACACTTATCAGTCTTTTCATTCTCTAAGGAGCAGTTCAAGTACAAAACTTCTTACAACTCTCCTGTTTCTGACTTGCACCACTTTCTATTTACCCACCATAATGAGAAATAGCTTACCAAGCTTCCCTTTCTTCCTAGAAACACTAAGGAACCTTCCCAAATCTTCATATCCTCACCATAATCAGAATATTCCAACCTGTCCTTTGTTACATCACCCTCATCTGCAACCTTGGCAGTGTTACAGGCTACTATGATTCTCACCCATAAGCATAACAACCAAGCTTTCACACACATCTCCATGCCGCATTCCCTGCGACCATGACTAAGAAACCACCCCCTCACATCCTCAAGTTTCCCAAATTCACTGTAAGACTGGCTTAACTTAACACACTAGAGGTATGTTGTTTTGTTGAATGAAAGCTTCTACATTTACCACCCAATGTATTACAATAATATTCAGGAAAAAAACACAAAGACATCCTTACTTAATGCAGGAATAATATTGGAAAAAAAACTTAAACATAGAGACTCATTCCTATCCATTAAAAGCCCAGACCATGCTGAAATTAATAAATTATGGGTTAAAACAGACACCCATAATTTTTAGTAACCACTTTCCTCTTAACATTACCATTGTAACACCAGACCAGGAATTATGACAGGAAAGGATACCCTAATCCAAATCAAGAACAGCATTAAAGGAACACTTTTAGGACAAAACACATCCACAATTGAGCATAAGTCCAAATAGTGATGTCAAATACTCTTTGTATTCAACCACCTCCTCCTGACAGCCAACTTCATTCAAATACTACACATCTAAAAAAAATTAAGGATATTACAATTGCAAGGAATTTCAACCTTATTCTAGATCCTTCCAGCAGAGATGCAACATACATCTTTACTGCCCTAAGCCAAGCACACCTCATAAAAAACCTTACCAAGAATCACTCCCGTCAACAAACATTCCAAATAAATTGTCTATGCATACACACATACATTTCATCATTAAAAGAATAAATTAACAAAACAAACTGGGCACACATTCTCACTGATTAGTCAGTTTGAAAGGACCCCATTAGAATTTACTCATCAGTGGATACCGGGGGGGGGTCTTATAGGCTTAATACTCCTGTTTCACATATTTGGAAACATCCTCTCTCTTCTTCTTTGACGTCCGAATCTGGAGTAAGACTCAAATGGACAGCCTAAGGGCCTCTTCCTAGGTATACTGGGGGTGGGTAAGAGGTCAAACAAAGGACTGGAAGAGGGATCTGACCCAGGAGGAGTCATTTTTTGTGTACTTTTGAAACTGTGAAGTTTATGGTCAGTGCCCAAAGCTTGAGACTGCTAGATATCTGTGTGAGGCCAATGGACTGTCTACTGCATCTGACCATCTGGGTAGAGGAGTTAATTTTTCCAGGTATTTGAAAGCTAGTGACATGTCTTTTGAAGAGAACAAGACCAGCACTGCACCAGTTGTTGACATTGAAAAATGCTAAAGCCAAGGTTTTCGTATAAACGGATGTTGATCTGGAGCTCACTGTTACTACTGAAGCTGGCTTCAGCACTGACAAATCAAATATTGAAGACTATGATAAACTGCCTCAATGAAATCACTGCTGACACCAATCACCAGTACCAAGTCCTCGACATTAACCTCTTAGTACCTAGTCGCTCTCTGCAGCAAGGAAACAGCAGCCAACAGTAATGGAACCAGGGGCCAAAGCCCTCGATGTCACTGACAGCTCTGGCAGAACAAGTGGCTCCAACAATCAGTCTAAAACAGGGTCCAGGGAAGGAGCTTGAGAAATTGATGCTAAGGGACCTGCCCTGTCCTTCCTAGATACAGAGGGAAACAGGACACCCAAATCAATTTGAGCTCTGTTAAGGCCATTATGCACTCCAAATCATATTGCTTTGAGGTGCTCCTGACAGACCTCACTAACCTAGAGGAAAGGCAGAGTTTTTTCTCCGAAGGAAAGCTCCTTAAGCTTTTCCTTGTAGAAGGATCTTGGATCATTGCACCTTTCATCTATGAAACTACCAAAGCGGAGACCTGGAAGGAACCCGGGAATGATTAATGGGGAATCTGTCCTAGACTGAGTGGGAGGTTGGACAGCTTTAGCAATCTGAGACTCCATTCTGGGGTGATTGTGGGAGAAAGACCAGTCTATCTGCTGGGTGGTCAAGCTTCTTGTCTCCTTTTTTAACTTGTTGTTCTTGGCGTGCCTTTAGGGTTTATCCAATGGAAGTCTTTTTAAGATGAGTTTGCTTAGTTATTGTGGAGTGGCAAAAGAATTTGAAAATGTCACAGGGTTACATTAGTTGATATGACAACTGGCATTCTACATCTGAGCTCAGACTGCCCTCGGGTGGAATCTTTTGGATGAAATGGGTGCATTTGTGAAAACCTGTGGCCTAGAGCTACCAGAATAATGCACAGGATAAACACAGAAAAAATGTATAGTTTTGTTTTTCTTTTTCTTTTTTATTAATAATCAAAAAAATGACTCTCTTGGATTAAGGACCCAAAACACCTAACCAGCAGCAAGGAGGAAACAAAGCAATATCAGTCTATTTATTTGTCTAATTTAACTATCTATAACAATAAGCAATCATTTAATATCCATTGAAAAAGAAAAATTCAGTTATCTGAACTGAGCTATGGAAGTCAGCTTTATTTTTTCAAATGGTGGCAAATGAGCTCTGAAGAGGGTAGGGAGATGTAATGCATTGTGGGAGGTGGGTGGAGGGGCTGAAGCTGTAGGAAGGCGCTCAGTTTGCTGAACAGCACCTTGCAGTGACCAGTTCCATACCTGAAGTGGATGGACTGGCTAAACCTAATATGCTCATCTTACTGACCAGTGCTGAAGTAAAGTGATTCATATGGCTAAAACCACTTTTTGATATTCCACTAATTTTTTTCAGTGGTATTAGCTTTAATCTAAGTAATGTTACACATAGGGAAGTCTGGGATAAACTAATAAAAGAATGATGATTTCAGACTTGGTTCACCTTGCAATCAAAACATTCTAAACTTCTGTTAGATAAATTACAAGTTACTTGTTATTCTTTCAAGAAAATCAATAATTTTTTGAGTAAAAAAAAACATTACAAACTTCAAAATCTGTACGTGAATAAAGCTTGACATTCTGACTTACAAGTATTCAGCTTTTAATAACATAAGACCTGCTGCAGGAAATATATTTTTCTATTACTGTCAGCAATATAATTCAGGAGGCAAGGACATTTTTTGAAAGAACTTATTTACTAAGTTTTGCTGACCAGGAGAATCAAGGTGGGCAGAGCACATTTTCAGCAGAGGCCCAGGGGAAACGTTCCTCAGAAAAATCTTATGCATCACAGTTCCTTCTACTGACACCAGCAAAGTTATTAAGGTTTCAATACATACAGTAATGGTAAGGTAGGAGAGCACAGACCTCCTTTATAAGACATCATGGTCCAAGAATAGGAAGTCGAGATAGGTGCAAACCAACTTTTTAATTCAAAAAGGGGAAATACAGAACAAATATGCAGATTCAAAAGAAAGTTTGTGAACTGTACACTTTGAAAAGTTCTTGTTTACTCTAGAAAAAACATGTACATGTAACTAGCTGGAGGAACACAACATGCTGGGCACTGGCTCCTCAGTTATGCATGAAAAATCTCAGAACTGGTGACACCAGATACAATTGTTCATTTAAATCTCTTAAAACAGGGGCATTTTCTCCAATACTGTAAACAATTTAGCTTTGAAAAATGCATGTTTCAAATAATGTAATACAGAATTTGCAGTAAGACTTCCTTATGCTGTGCTATGATTCACTAATGATCAACATAACGTTACATCTACTTAGTTTCTACATACCAATGACAATTTAAAGCACAGTGAGTTGTGTTATGAATTAGGGCCATCTGGTCATTTGTGTTAACAAGCAGTGGTAATGCAAACTAGCTGCAAAATGGTCCACAGTGTCCCAGATGTTCAGGGAATAGTAGCCCTTATACGCCAGTTCATGGGAAAAGTGCACAATCTTATAAAACACTGCAAACCTGTTTGCAATTACACATCAGCACACTGTGCAACCATCTTTAGAAGAACTACAGTCCTCATTTCAAAGTATTAAAATAAAATTGTGCATAGAGGGGGATGTTTTGCAAAACAAGCAAATGAACCTGCTTTACAGGGGAATAAGTAATAGATTAACCCCTACTGACTTCCTATTTTCATTACTAGATATCTACTACACTAATGCTTAGACTTGATATTCCTTATGTTCAGCAACACATTTCACTAAATCAATGCACCTCATCCCACAGCAACCTATTACTGGAAAAAAATAGGTTTTCCAAACAAACAATGCAGAATATTTTCGGTGACTAGTTTTAAAATAGTGGCAGTTGACAGCAGTCATTACAACCACCGTAAAGGTACTGCCCCTTTCAAGCCCAAGCACTGTAAACATCACTTTCCCACACGTGTGAAATGGTTCTCTCAGGCTAGTGCATTCAGACTGATTACTCTTGTCCCTCCTTAAAAAAAGATTAAAGGGGCAGCAGAAATTGAAAGCTTTAGCACAAGATATACCTGGCCAGTGTTCAGACTCAGAAACACCCTAACAACGTTAGTGTCTGCTTGTCTCAGAAAGGAAAAAAGTGAGAATTACACCCTGGGTATTGCATGTAAGAGTAGAAGACTCTCCTTTTAACATCACAAACATTGGCAGACAAGAATCAACTCTTCACTGGAAGGTGGTAAGCAGTTGTGGTGCAGTTGGAAGATGAAACAGATACCTTTCCTTCTATGTCTGTTTTCCTGTCTAGGACTCTTGGCCAACCCCTCCAGTCAGCCACTGAGCAGATTTTCTTCCATGGCTGAAGACCAGGAGTTGAGGAAAGCTTCAAGCACCTCCTATTGATACTAATGTGTCACATGTTCGAAACACTTGGCACTAGCAAAAAATTCAATCAGTCACAAGCAAAAAAGGCAGTCACCGGGATTCAATAACGCCTACACTAAGTGTACACTATTCTGACTGGACAAACACCACAGACATAACTTGCACCTTCTTCCTGCTAATTTTAGTTTTCCTGCTGATATTCTTGCAGCTTTAAATATTGACAGGGACTCAAAAAGGTTACCACAAAGTGTAGACTACATTAACACTTTTTATAATCTTTCTGAGTAACTAGAACGCACAAAAAATGTGAGAAGAATCTTGAATTCATATGTACAACATAGTGCAAATCTACCGTAGGCTTTATTAAATCTGGCCCAGTGTCTGTAGTAGTCCTGCCGTGTGACTCACTGTCCATATCTCACACCTGGGAGTTCTGTACACTGGAACTTTCCAATAGTACATGTTTAACAGATACAAGCTGTCATAAAGAGTTAGAGATTGTGGAAGCTTGCGAGCACGTACACTCTTTCTCTGGTGCAGGCCAAAACAGATGTGGGGACCAGAACATGCTCATTTATGTATGAGAATATGACATTTTAAAAGATAAGTGAGCTGCACAGAAGTACCAAAGTATTCTGCCTAATGCAAGGAGATCCACAAAGAAAGAAAAAAAAAGTTACACAACAATAGCATCACATAATACAGGCTTTTTACAAAGAGTATACACAGACATCCGATATTCAAAATCGGCTACTACCCCAGCTGCTTAACTTTTATTTACATAAAATTACCTGTGTGCACCTATCAGTTCTGTCACATCTGTGAAAACTGAAGTCACCAAATTTACCTGCTTGCTTCCAAAGCACTTTGAGATCCATGAGCAATGTGTATTTTAAATTAATTTCACATAAAAAAACTCTCCAAACTACAATTTCTTCATTTTAAATTTAAGAAACAGTGGAGTTAGTATACATCAACTTTGCATTGTCGAAAGTTTTGGTAAACCCAGTTTGTACTGACTGGTATGTGTAAGCTCAGAGTAAATTATCTGTACCAATAAGATCGAGCAACTCTCTTTCTATTCATCCTTTGCTAATCATTAGGACTACCAGATAGGATACAAAAACCTCTGTAGTTTCTACCAAGTGGAGCTGATCCTGCGAGGCAGTTTACAAGACAAAAATAACCAAAAAATTTTAAAATCAATGCAGAGCACTTAGGCTGTGGAAGAACTCAAGAGAAGGTGGAAAATCAATACAAGTGTGTCTTCCCATCAATATTCTCAATCACTCTCTGTCTAATCAGCCTCTAACATGACCTGGCGTGCAAGTGTACAAAGGTATTCTGGGAGAACACACCTACACAGTAGTAGTAGTAGGAAGTAGGTGGACATGGGTAACACTGAACATCACACCATCCAGACTACTGGAAATTATGGAAAAAGTGCTATTGCAGACGGAAAATGTTGCTTTGTACCTCCAGTTGCCTTTACTGGCTGACCCTCAGCACGATATGTTCTCACCAAGGTACTATCTGAAATAGGTGTATACACTGTACTGGAGGCTGACAGGCAGACAAACAATATTACGTATACATAGCAGGATTTTAAGAGATACAGTAGGCTTTTGCAGTAATGAGTAGGAGGCCACACACAATACACAGAGGAATTTAGCATAATTTTTGTCTAACCAGTCACCTGAGGCCAAGAACAAGGCAACAGACTGTCACCGTGCAGAAGGGTCACAGAGGAAAGGTGAAAAAGTAAAATAAACCATTACTCTACCCAAACCTTTAAACAGAATGCAAGTACAATTTTCAGCATTTGCATTATTTTATAAGTCACAGAGTGACCTCTAAGTTGGATATCCTTTAAACACAAGTAGTTGTTTGTCAGTCTGTTTGACTTCTTAAATAGGAGTTATAATGAAAAAGATGGCAAAATCATTGTATGAATTCTACACAAATATGTATTATTGAAGAATACATTTGAAAAAGCAAGTAATAGGTGCTAAAAACAAAAGGGAACCCAATCAATACTATTTCTGAAAATAACATGGCAGTGGATCAGGTCAGTGCCTTGATAACAGCTGTGCCTGGGTTACACCAGGGGTCGTGCAGCAACAAATTAATTTTCTGACAGACTCTCTCTCTGTCTTTCTCTTACCCTCTCTCAGTGGCAATCTGGTTGTCTAGGATATTCATCTAGAAAAAAGCAAGAATCTTGGTTTCTTGAGTTTGGTTTTACATCAAGACTTTCAAATGAGTGCCATATTTGTACCACATTTATTGCTATACTCAACGCAAGATGAAAATGACCATTTAAACTACTAAAAATTGCATAAAACATTTCAAAATATAATTTTTTGGGGGCTTTTTAGTATTAACAGAAAAAGACACCTTATCAGTTTTTGTGATGCAAAATAAGGTTCTATATACAAACATTCTGAAACAGTCTTTGCAGTTCTGCTAAGCACTGCAACAAGCTATACTGGACAAGTGAAGGCCCTTTAAATGGGATAATTTAATGGAAAGGAATAAAGAATGATGACAGACAAACCCATCAAGTACTATCATGTGATAATTAACAGGATTCCAGTAACAGTCACAGACAGAAGAATTAGGCATTCTGTTGTCTTCCTATCACACCTACCAGTGACATACCTAGGGCTAGGACCACAAGCTGAACAATCCTAAACAAAAAATTCTAGCTCTTTCTTATTTATCGTGTAATTCAGCCTCCTCTACAGATACCTCTGTTACCTGAATGTGCAGGATCACAGCAAATGCATCAAGAGCAGCTAAAAATTCACCATAAACTCAAATTCCAGTAACATTTATAATGTACACATTACATGCAACACGCATGTAAATGACATGGTAATGAATGTTCATCAGCAATACGATGGTGCAGAAGCAGCTTCTGAAGTAGCAGGGAACACACAAACTAAATCCATTCATGACGAGCACTGCTGATCCCCATTTCCTGATGCCATTCCCCCTGAATGAAGAACGGCAGCTGCTATATGCATTCTTACAATGCTAAAGAGAATCACTACACCAGCTCCCAGTAATACTGCCACCAACAAATCAAAACCAGAGACAGGTTAATCCCAACAGTGATCAACAAGGTCTATAAGAAACTTGTACGTGGTGCCTAGCAAAGCTGTTCTATACAAAGGTCACCTCAACTGCTTGTCAGACCCAAATAGCTAAAGTGCATTCTGCCTTTACTTCTGATCACTCCTAAGTGTATGTTTAAATTTGCCATACAAAGCATGTGATGTTACAAAGACTGCAAAATACAGATGCAAGACTAGCCAGAAAATGAATGCCACTTTCAGTAAAATGAGAGGAACTTGCATAATTATTCCTCTCTCATATATATAAACACACATATAGACCCTCTGTACCTTCCACCCTAAAGAACCACAGTTACATATGCCATGCGTGTAACTACACTAGATGGGATGCCATCTTTTAAGGTGCTGAAGACATCACGAGGACTGTATTACACTGCTCACTGCTGGCAGCACTGCATATAAAACTGAACAACAAATTACTTTAATCCCCTTTGTACTAGGCCCCGGGTTATATTTGTGGCAACAGTACTGTGGTAATTCATTCTTCTAACATATGTGACTAAAAAAAAAGTTTACTTAGTTGGCATAAAAATTAGTTCAGGGAAATTATACATTTTATTAGTATAATTAATAACATTACTCTGAACTAATTAACAAAATGACCCAAATTTGAACACAGAAAACAAAATAAAATGACCCTAATCAAAACCCATCATGCTGTTGCCCCTCCAAACCTGTCAAATTGCAAAATATGTCATAAAGAAGGTATAATTGTTTAGCTCAGCTTTCAAACTTTTAATATGGCTACAGCTCTTGCATATTAGACTAATAAGCCTAGGTATACAAATTCTTTGTAATAGGAGAAACAGCTTGAACTTACAAATAGAGAATTTGGAACAAGAATGAAAAATTCTCTTTAAAGGACAGTGTTATAAAAATATTCTTTAAATTATATTCAGCAGTGAGCATTTTGAATTTGACTGCGGTGGTGGTGCTGCGGTAGCGTTGTCGCCTCACAGTAAGACGCTGTCCGGTTCGATTCTCAGCTAGAGTGTCCTCTGCGTGGAGACATGTGTGAATGGGCATACCTTCGTTGAAGGTTGTACGTCAGGGCTGGCAACTCCACACGTAAAAATCAACTGCCAATCATTAGCGGACCAGAGTTCCGCTGTGGCGACCCCTAACCGGGAAAAAGCCAAAAGACACAACAACAAGTGAGCATTTTGAATTCAGGGCAAGATTTACAGGATTTTATTTAATTAGAAGCAGTATTAGGGAAACCACTCCTTGTTACTGTATTTTTTTTCTTAAGAAACATTTATTAAATTATCATGTATGACATAGGCCATGTTAAATTTACATAAATGACAAATCACAGCGACACAATCTCAGTTACAAACATTATACATTTCAAACTGTGCGACACAACTGTAGCTGCAAACATTATACATCACTAAGTATATCCAGTCATTGTTTTCATATCCTGCCTTCTTTTAAACCTCGTTCCCCCTCTGCATGTATTGATCCCACAGTTCCCATTTTTCCTGTGTAATTTGCTCCTACCCATTTCTAAATATCCCAGTTCCAGTTGTTTTATTTTTGTTACTATCTTCACTACTTCTAGTAAAGTTGGTTTAAACTTTGATTTCCATTTTCTGGTAATTGCTTTTTTTGGTAGCTATAATAATTAGACTCAGCAAGGCCTTACTATGTCTAGGCAAATTCAAGTTTGTATCATAGCCTGAAAAAATCATTTCCCTAGTCACTCCAACTTGATCACCCAGCATCTCTGACAAGCAGGCTGCAGGGAATCTTCAAAGTCTCCCAACTCATTACACTCCCAGAACATATATTCTCCGTTGCATCTTTCTGCCGTAGCACACCTCAAACATTTGCTTAGTGTATTAAGGTTTAACTAGTTAGTGGTAATATAACTATACTAACAAACTGGAGGCTGAGCTCTCTCGACACAGTACTGGCATAACCTGTCAGGAGGAGAAGGAAACCACAGACACCACAAATCCAGTCTCACATAGACCTACCACAACTGCAAACCAAACACAAACACACAAAAACATACTTGGAGGCTCTAAATAAAAATCTACCTAAGCAACAGAGACCTCCAAAGCAGACACCCAAGCAGCCACTACCTCAAAACAAAACACATGCAACACATAATTCACAAAGTCAGTGTGCCAAACAGTCACAACCCTTAAGGTTAAACAACATACCTGACACACTTGTAATAGGTGACTCTATAGTCAGACACACTGACATCCCGCTCACCAGGCTGAACAAGGAAAAGGTCACAGTAAGCTGCCTGTCGGGCGCTAGAATCCCCCACATAACACAAGCACTCAGGTCACTCCAAAGCAGGTACAAATATGACTCAGTCACTGTCCATGCTGGTGTGAATGACTTGAGACGTACCTCCCTGGACTACATGAAAAGAGACAGAGGAGCTCTCTGATTATGTAGCCCAGGCCGGTATGACCCTGACCTTGAGCAGCATCTTACCCTCATCAAGAATGATGCCACAGTACAAAGACAAAATGACCAATTTTAACAATTGGCTTAAGTATTGGTGTCATTCTAAGGGGATCCAATGTCTGTCTGCTTGGGATGACATGCTCGACAAGCCACGCTGCCTCACAAGGGATGGCTTGCACCTGTCATCCCTGGGCTTTCGGACATTGGCAAAGGCTCTTGCCACCCCCATAGTGCCTTTTAGGCAAGGCTCAAAAGACAAACCTACCTCCCTAAAAAACACAAGTAAAAAGAAACTAAGGGTAATGCTGCTCAACGCCAGAAGTCTAAACCTCAGGATGCATGCTCTCGAAGCACTCCTCAGTATGGAGAACATCAATGTCTGTGCAGTGATAGAAACCTGGTTCAAGGCTCCAGAGAGCACCCCAGCACTACCAGGTTATACCTCATATCATGCTTTTTGGCCCCAGAACTTGGACCAAACCACAAAAGGAGGAGGGAGTATCCATATTCATCAAGTACACCCACACCTCCAGGTTATTGGCAATGCACGAAGCATCGGAGACCATCCATATGCAGCTAACAGTTGGCAAAACTGCCGTCCAGCTTGTAGCATGCTACAGACCACCCTCTCAAACTCAGGAACCCCACTCGGCCTTCCTAAAGACACTGGAGAATATGAAGGTCACTCCAAACACCATCATATTGGGGGACTTCAACTACCCAAACATAGACTGGGAGCATTACTCAAGCCCCAATACCCTAGCCCAAAGGTTCCTAGAATTCATAAACTCAAATGCTATGGAACTAGTCACCTCTCCCACAAGAGGGGAAAACATATTAGACCTGATTATCACAAACATGGGGACACAATGCTCCATACCTGAAGTATACCCCTCATTGGTAAGATCGGACCATAAATTAATCTCCCTGGAAATCCACATCCCGCCCCCACCCCCAGCACAGAAGACCACAGTGAAGAACTTCTCAAAAGCTGACTTCACACTTCTTAAGACAGAAGTGGAATCCTTCAAGGCCCCCGGGCCAGTGGAAACCACAGCCCACTCTGCTGAATCCTTTATAAACGCATTCTATGGACACCTACAGGAATGCATGGATCATGCAATCCCAAATATAACCAAGACCCATTCCCCCAAAGGCAGGCATCCTGTCTGGTGGACCCCAGCCATTAATAAGCTATACAACAGAAGGAGGAAGCTACTACATGATAGAGCAAAATCCATAAATAGGAAGGCATCTCTGATCAGTACTAGCAAAAAACTACGATCACTCATAAAATCATCCAAGACCAACTTTGAGAGAAAAATTGCACAAGACACTAAAGATAATCACAAGGCTTTCTTTAGTTATGTTAAAAACCTGAGTGGAAACTCCCAGATATGTTCAGAGTTAGTCCAAAATGACAAAAAATACACTGAACCCACAGACATTGCCAACATACTAGCAGACAGGTTCAGTGCAAATGTTTCTCCCCCCTCCCCCCCAAAGGGACAAATATCTATCCCAGCAGAGTGTTGCCTCCCTGACATCTCAGATGCCCAGGTGAGAGCCGCCCTCTCCAAAGCTAAAAACACAGCATCAATGGGACCAGACGGTGTCCTGGGTTGCGTGCTACATGAACTCCAAGAAGAGCTAAACCCACACATAAGGCAGCTGTTTAATCTCAGCCTTACTACAGGATATGTACCCAAAAAATGGCGTACAGCAACAGTGGTCCCACTCCACAAAGGAGGTGCTTCTACAGACCCTGGAAACTACTGCCCCATAAGCTTGATGAGCCTGGTCTGCAAAGCTAGGGAGAGGATCATTATAGAACTCATTAACAAAGACATTGAGGACCTACAGACACTGGATCCTACCCAATTCGGCTTTGTTAAGGGCAGATCCTGCCTCTTGAACCTGGTCGACTTCTTTGAAACAGTCACCAAGGCCATTGACGAGGGTAAGGTAGTTCACACAGCCTACCTTGACCTTGCAAAAGCCTTCGACACAATACCCCACTCGGGCATCATAGACAAGCTCTCCAGCTTAAATATAAACCCCTATGTCATAAGATGGGTTGCAAACTGGCTCAAGGACAGAACCCACAAGGTCAGAACTGCTGGAGCCATGTCAGACTCTAAACCATTCACAAGTGGCATCCCACAGGGCTCGGTCCTGGGACCTCTCTTGTTCGGTATTTATTTTTCTGAGGTACAGGCTAACATGGGAGGATTGTGGCTGACCAAGTTCACATATGACTGCAAACTGGGCGCCATAATTGATTCTCCAGCGGACACAAGCATCCTTCAAAAGGGTTTCATAGAAACAGAAAACTGGTGCCAGAGCCATGGCCTTAAACTAAACGCCAAAAAGTGTATAGTCATACCCTTTGGGAAAAACAAAGTGCCCACAAATTACCACATAGGTGGTAATCCATTAAGTACGGAAGAAGTAATTAGGGACCCAAGTTGACAGTAACCTCTCGTTTGACACTCACATTGCCAAAGTGGTTAGAAAGACCTTCTATATTGCCCACCTTATCATGAAGGGATTCACATCTAGATCGGGAGAGGTCATTGTGCCCCTTTACTCTTCCTCATCAAGCCCATAATTGAGTACAAGGCTCCATTTGGGATGTACCTTACCCGACACCTGCAGCAATTGGAAAGACCCCAAAAGTACCTCACCAAGAGGATCAAGGAACTCAAACATATGCCATATGCTGCCCGGCTAAAGAAACTCCAGCTCTACTCAGTAGCATACCGCCTACTCAGAGGCGATCTATGCCTGACATACAAGGCCATGTCCAACCTGGAATTAATGGACATGCTCCACCTCAGAATATCCAAATCCACCAGAGCTACGCGAGTGAGAGATTTGAACCTCAGCACAGAAATAAATAGGACATGCTGGAGGGACAGATTCATAACCCAGAGGCTCCCTTCACTCTGGAATAAAATCCCAGTCCATGTTAGGCAGAGCCCTTCACTGACTCTCTTCAAGAGAAATCTTGACGAGTGGATGGGAGATCGTAGGTTTACCCCGGGGGTTACTTCTGTGTCACTGTTAGACAGAGGTACAGTAACCTAAACCTTAAAATGGGCACAGTATACTCATTCCAAGGGGTGGCGAAAGCCAAACACACTCTGGCTAGGCTTATAAATGCCCTAGGGCAGATAGCCTAGTATGAACCTATGAACCTATAAAATGTGTAGGGTATATTATTTCTAGAATTATTGTCTATTTTCACTAGATTACATAATTTTTCACTGATACAGTGCTCAGTAAGTCAGATAAGTGAATATCTTAAAATGAGGATACGTGGGTAAATCCTGGCTTGATTTGACATGGCTTGAGATCCCTAACTGGCTGCTGGAACAAAAAGGGCCAACTCCATCCAGACGCTAAGAAGACAAAATATGTAGTAATAAACTAATGTCTGACACTTTGACAGAAGAAAAAGAAAGACGTTAGGAAAGCAGTTATTTTTTCCTGTGAAAAGGGAGTACTTTGTCAAATGAAATTTCCTTAGAACTAAGGACAGCCAAATTTCATCCAGAAGTGAGAACTGCTAGTTTGAGGAATCGTCTGACTATATGTGCAGACACGGAAGTGGAGGGGATGCTGGCACGAGTCCGCATTGGGGGTGTGACAGCTCCTGTTTGGGGAGGAGTGGTAGTTCAGAGGGGGCTGGCCCTGACTGAAGTCGTGAACCTGTGGATGGGAAATCGTGAATTCACCTCCAGTCTGTCCGCCAAGTCTCTGATGGACAGAGGTTGACAGTAAGTAATCTAAACCGCAACTAACATGTACCACCATATAGGCGTCCAAGGAATTTGGGGACAAAACTGGTTTGGGTTACAAAATTAGGCTTGTAAAAACCCTGGAGGTTAACTTAGTATAAACCAATGAACCTATGCATGTTCCTTTAGGCACTGGTGACTGCTTATAGGACTCAAAGGAGAAGAGGCTCTGTTTGCTGGTATATGTAAACCTGCTCATTATCCTTAACCCTGCAATATGCTGAAGAAAGCTTCTTCAATTTTGCCATCTAGAAGAAAGACTGAACTGTTTAAAAACTGCCTTTTACTGGACTATGCTACAGAAACTATGCTGCTTTTCAGTGTGAATTAACTATGTTGTGAACAAATGAAATGTGTCCATAGCCTACGCAGACCTGAAAGGACACAAACTGCATCTCTCACTGTTCTAAGCCTTGCTTACAATTGGAGTGAAGAAACTGCTCCATTTTGGTTATTTTTCCTTCAAACATTAGGACTACAGCTGTTTTATTCCCTAATCCTGGCACAAGAGGCCTCGAGATGTAACTCTTCATATGCGAGCACATGGGCATGTGTAGGACTACAGTTAAAACATGAACTGCAGAATGATTGAACCTACTTTTATCAATCATTGCAGGTGAAACACAACACTCACTATGCTGAAAATTCACTGATGGGAAAAGAACAAAACCTCTCATTTTCCAATCAGTGAATCTAAGTAACGGAAAAAAAAAAAAAAAAAAACACATGTCCAGCGTGATCCTGCACTTCAATTAATGAGGAGCAGAAGTGAACTGCAGGCCAACATACAAAAAAAAAAAAAAAATGTATATATATATATATATATATATATATATATATATATATATATATATATATATATATATATGTATATATATATATATATATATATATACACACATACACACACACACACACACACACACACAGTAGGTGGACTCGACACAGATGTGACTGTGACTGTGACTGTGCCTGTGTATATTGGGGCAGAATTACAGTTGCAGGGCTAGCCACTCAGCGGTATAAATCTTGGCTCTAAAAGATCGTCACTGTTGAAGTTAAACCCCGATCCCATGTGCAAAAATGGGAAAAGGGGTCGTGGATGGATATATATTTATTTATTATACACACACACACACACACACACACACACACACACACACACACACACACACAATGCTACTACAAAATGCCAAAGGAAATGGTTACATAGTTTCAAGACAGAGCTGTGTGGTTGTCTTTTGAACCAGAAAATAATGTCACCACAAAACTGCCAAAATAGATTTGACAATGGCTGTAAGTTAACCAAGCTTAAAAAATTATGCTACTGAGTTGAATGACAGTATTGTTAATGATTTAGATTTTGGCGTTAACTCAATTAAGTACCATCAGGTATTCTTGGATTTGGAAGGTTTAGTTAAAAAGAATTTAGAAAAGAAGCAAAGGTAGTTACTTAGAGATGCCATTGATTATGCAGAAAAACGGGTATATTCGAAATCTAAGGGTTGTTACCCCCCCCCCCCCCCCCAAGGCAGACAGGTTAATGCATCAAGGCCAACAAATGCAGGGCTGTCAGGGTGGAGCAGGGCCTTCAATATGACAGAAGAGGAAAGGCAGAGGCAAACAGAACCAACAGAAATCCAGATGGAGAATGAGCTGAGTGTACCAGAATTAAAACAAACAGGTTATAAATATGAAAAAGTACAGTTGTGCACCTACCATAAATGTAGATGCTCAAGTGTATTTACTGTTGCAGTCATTACTCTAGGGTTATCCTGCTGACAGGCTACCCGCAGTCGGCCAGAATTTCAACGTCTAGGTCCGGTGTTGGTTGTTGTCGCCTCTTCCCTGACGTCAGTGCGCCAGGGGTATAAAAGATGCAGCCAACGCCATTTTCTTCAGTTTTTCTTGCCCCAGATGTCAGGTGCCCCCAAATTGGTAGGCTGAAAAATATGCCAATAAGTATGCATGCACAAAAATAAACATTTCCTTCATCTCAAGCAAATACACCACATAGGTTGTGTATAGGATAGAGAAGTACAGATAAGTCCCAGCAAAGAAAAGGGGGATGGTGGGTAACCTGGACTGCAACAGTGAATACACTCAAACATCTACATTTATGGTAGGTACACAACTGTACTATGTTCATCGTGTTTCACTGTTGCAGTCATTACTCTTGGGTTGAATTCCAAAGCTGAGGATGGGTGGCTGGGCTAAATAGGATTAGGAGAGGCTATGAGGCCCTGCAGAACTGCAGTGACAAAGCCTGCTCTGGATTTAGAGTAAAGAGATAAGTGGTAGTGCTTTGTAAAAGTGTGCACTGAACTCCAAGTTGCAGCCTCTAAGATGTCTTTGGTTGGTACTCCTCTGAGGAAGGCTGCTGAGGTGGCTGCTGCTCTGGTAGAATGAGGCCTAATGCCCTTAGGCACTGATTTGCCATGTTGAGAATTGCAGAAACGGATGCAATGGCCGATCCATTTAAAAATAGTCTGTTTTGAGATAGCCTTTCCTTGTGATCCTGCAGCATATGACACTAAAAGTTGCTCAGTCTTTCTGAAAGCTTTAGTTCTGTCCAAGTAGATGTCCAAAGAATGCAGAATTTTCTCACCCTTGTTCTGTGGGTTTGGATAAAAGGTATGCAAGTGAATGGTTTGGTTGAAGGCCACACTGGACACCACCTTAGGCATAAATGTTGGGATGTCCTCAGAGAAACCCTGTCTGGATGAAAAATGATAAAAGGTTCCACAGCCATGAGTGCTTGTAACTCCAAGATTCGTCTTGCAGAGGTTACTGCTAGCAGCAGAGCTGTTTTCCAGGATAAGAATTTTATATCTGCTGTTGAGGCTGGCTCAAAAGGAGGCAGTGTGAGTTTTTCCAAGACATAATTGAGGTCCCATGCCGGAATTGGTGCTCTCCTTGGAGGCCTGATGTTTTTGGCCCCTCTGAGGTACTGTCTTATTAAAGGATGAGAAAAGATAGGTGGTTCCATATTGTAATGGGCTGAAATGGCAGAGGCATGAATCTTAATTGATGAAAAAGAAAGGCCTTTGTCCAGCATCTCAGTTAGGTATTGTAAAATTTGAGGGATATTTGGTACATATGTGTCAATGCCTTGTTCCTGGTTCCAAGCACAGAATCTCTTCCATTTTTCTGCATAAGATTTTCTGGTACTGGGCCTCCTGGCCTCCAAGATAACATCTAGAACAGCTTTTGAAAGAGTGTTCTGAATGGCTACATTATGCGCCATGCTGCCAGACTTAAGGTCCTGAGTTGGGTGTGCTGGATCCGATTGTTTTGTTGGGTCAGCAAATGAGAAGTTTGAGGGAATATCCATGCTGGACCTTGAGACAAGCTCTTTAGGATTGGGTACCAGTGCTGGCTTGGCCAGTCTAGTGCAATCAGTATCATTTTTGGCTTCTCTTGTCTGACTTTTAGGAGTACCCTGGGAAGGAGAGGCAGTGGAGGAAAGGCATATACTGTTAGATTTTTCCAACTGAAGGATAGGGCGTCCACTCTCCATGCTTGTTTGTGATAAATCCTTGTGCAAAATCTCTGTAATTGGCAGTTGTGAGGGGAGGCAAATAGATCTATGTCTGGGCATCCCCATTTCCTTGTTATCATGCTGAAGACTTGAGGATCCAGTTTCCACTCGTGGGGATCCATGAGGTTTCTGCTTAGTTCATCTGCCAGAGTATTTGTTTTTTCTGGCAGGAATTGTGCTTGCAGGTGAACTTGATAAGTCAATGCTGTGTCCCATAAGGTCATTGCTTGTTTGCAGAGGGGGTAGGAATGTGCACCTCCCTTCTTGTTTATGTACCACATGACTGTAGTATTGTCTGTCTTTATCAGTAGCTGTCCTGGATGAAGTCGATCCTTGATAGCTGTCAGTGCATTCTGAACAGGTAGCATCTCTTTTTGATTGATGTGAAGATACATCTGGCTGGCAGGCCATGTGCCCTGAATACATTTTCCTGCCATATGGGCCCCCCAGGCATAATATGATGCATCCATTGTCAGTGTCTGTCTGGCTGTGGGTAAACTGAATGGCAGACCCTTGTTGTGGTGACAGGCCTCTGCCCACCATTGAAACACCTGTTGCAGGCAGGGAATGAGTGTAATTACCATCTCCAGGCAGTGGCAATGCTGAGTCCAAACACTTTTTAGATACCACTGCAGTTTCCTCATATGCAGTCTGGCATATGGAATTAGTAGAATGCAGGATGCCATGAAACCCAAGGCCTGCAGGATTTTCCTTGCAGATAAGTGGGTCTTTGTTGCCAATTTTTTGAAGTAAGAAGTCAGTTGTTTTTGTTTGTCAGGCATGAGATAAGCCATCTGGGCAGTTGTATTTAAGCTTGCACCCAGGAATATTATCTCTTGAGAGGGCACTAGTTTTGATTTCTTTTCGTTTACTGTGTACCCTAGGCAAATTAGTAATCTTTTTACAAACACCAGATGATTTAGAAGAATGTCTTTGTTCTCTGCTTGAATAAGGCAGTCGTCCAAGTAGGGATATATTTGAATTCCTCTTTGTCTGCAAAATGCAATTACTGGTGCCAGGCATTTTGTGAAGACCCTGGGCGCAGTAGATAAGCCAAAGGGCAGTGCAGAGAATTGGTAGCGCATTGAGCCAGCTATGAATCTGAGGCATCTTCTGCAAGATTGTCTGACTGGGACATGCAGGTATGCCTCTTATAGGTCCAAAGGTACGAGCCAAGCCTTCTTGCCCAGCATGGGTAATCACTGCTGTAGAGTCAATAGCTTGAATTTTGGAACCTCCAGAAACGTATTTAGTATAGACAGGTCCAGTATTGGTCTCCAGGTTTTGTCCTTTCTGGGCACTAAGAAAAGTCTGGAGTAAAATCCTTGCCCTTGCTCTTGTTGTGGTACTTGTTGAATGGTCCTCATGTCAATGAGGGCTGTAATTTGCTTTTGTGCCTCTGCCCATTGATTGTGTGGCAGGTCTGGCATACCTTTTGACCTTGGTAGGGTGTGAAAATGGAACCTGTAGCCTTGGGACACTATGTTAAAGACCCATTTGTCTTGGGTAACCATTTGCCAATTTGATGAAAAAAAGTGCTATTTTTTCCCTCTAAGGGGGCTGCCAAAAGAAACATGCTTGGATCTGGCAGAGGAAAGTCACTGGGACTGTTTCCTGTAAGGTTGTGATTTGTCTTCTCCGCTTTTGGAGGTAGGAGCACCATATTGTTTAGGTCTGTATGAGCCTTGGGGCTGAGATCTGCCTCTGGGACGCCTGTATCTGCCTCTTTGTGGTCTGTCTGACACTGGAAAGGACCAATTTTTAGAAGGCCAGTTCCTGCTAAATCTGGGTGGCTGTACCTGTAAGAAATCCTTAACTGTCTGCATGGATTTCGCTTTATCCTCCATTTTCTTCAACACCTCTTCTGCCTTAGCACCAAACAAAATATCATGCTGTAATGGGGCATCTAATAATTTTGCTTTAACATGATCAGGCAGATTCTGTTCCTTTAACCAAGCATGCCTTCTAATAACAGAACCTGTAACAGCGGCCCTGCAAGAGGCCTCCAGTGAATCATAACCACATTGCAAAGTATGATTTCCCACTTGTTCAGCTGCATGCAATAAATCCTGCATTTCCTTGTTCTCTGAACATTCAGTATTTGTCAACATTTTCTGTTTAAGCAGTGACATTAAATATTGCTGATATTTAAGCATATGAAATTGACAATTTAAAGCCCTTACAGCCAAGGTAGCAGAAGTGTAAACTTGTTTCCCCCATCTGTCCAGTGCCCTAGAATCCCTATCAGAGGGGACAGGGTTTTTTGCAGTGGAAGCTTTGACCCCTCTGGGACCTGGAGATATAGTTTCTGGGTCAGCATCGGGTTTTTTTATATAGGAATTTATGAGAATCTGGGACCCTGTAGTATCTTTCTGGCTTAGCAGGTGCAGGGGGTAAAGAGTCAGGGGACAGGTCGGACTCTGAAAGTACATAATCTACAATGTCTAGAACAGGTGGAACAGCAAGGGGTCGGTGCTGAGGAAGTAGTAGAAAGTCTCTGAGCCTTTTCTTAGATTCAGAATAATCTTGGCTCTCCCAGTGGAAATGCTCCTTCATGGTATGCAGGGTTTCCCCAAAAGAATAATCCTCAGGAGGAGAGGCTGAAGGAATGGATTCTTCAGCATCAGAGTCCTCATAGGGAGGCATGCAATAATCCTGTTTAGAAGAGGAATCAGAGGAAATAGAAACCTGATCAGAAGAATCATATTCTGTCTCTTGCCTAGGCCTCTTATCAGGAGGGGGATGGGAACCCCTGATCAAAGTAATTAGGTCTTCAGCAATTTTAAGCATCTGTTTTTTAGGCATGGAAGTCTGAGTAGGAGAATGCTGTACTTGTTTCTTTGTCTTTAGAGCTGCTTTAGTCTTTGTCTTTGAAGCTGAAGGTGGTTTAACATATAATTGTGTAGGTGTGAAGACACCCTCACAAGCCGATGCCTGCTAAGCGGCTCCGGACCCATCTGAGGGAATGATTTCCGAGTGTCCAATGCCTTGAGTATCCAGAGGCCCAGTTGGCTCCACGTGGGAGTCGGAAGTGGCCTGTGGCTCTGAGGTAGCGGGCGCCAGGGGCTGCGAAAGCGCCTCACTGAGAACCAGCGACTGGCCTAACAGAGGCCTCGTCATCGGTTTTGGACCTCGAATGCCTATTCTTTTCCTTTTCCTTGAGCTTTTTGTAAACTCCGGTCGTTGGCTGTTCCGACGGCATATCAAATCTTCGGCCAAAGTAATGAAATGCAAAATCGAACCGACGTTTAATAGTGCATTGGTTAAATCTAGCACAAAACCGACAGCTAGCAACGTTGTGATCAGGGCCTAGGCAAGGAATACAGTAAGAGTGAAAATCCTTATGAGGTATTTATTTCCCACAAGAAATACAATTGTTATCTTTTTCTGACATCGGTCTGGAGCAAGAAAAAAGTTTCCCCAACGGGGTACTTAGCTTTAATGAAGACTTCGGTTCTGAAATTCGGATTTGAAAATCTCAGGAGTCGGCCAACCAGCACTTGCGAACTGCTTTTGCTTCGGGCACTGCGCGGCAAGAAAAACTGAAGAAAATGGCGTCGGCTGCATCTTTTATACCCCTGGCGCACTGACGTCAGGGAAGAGGCGACAGTAACCGACGCCGGACCTAGACTTTGGAATTCTGGCTGACTGCGGGTAGCCTGCCAGCAGGATAACCCTTGAGTAATGACTGCAACAGTGAAACACTATGAACATCTGTCAAAATCAAAGTGATTTTGTTTTTCATCAGGTCATCATTCTCATCTTAACAAAGGTTTCTCTTTTGTCCATTTAAAATGGACATTGGCAAATTACTAATTAATTTAAAGTTATACACAAGGCAACTTAACTTGAGATAGTTTTTCAACGGTAACCCTCCTACCGATGGCACTAATTTTTTAAAAAGAAAGTGTTTTTATTCCACCATCTAGTCCTGTGATTTATTTGTTTGAACAAATGTGTGAGGGTGAATTTAGAAAATTTATTAAAGTGAATCCAAATAAAATTGATAATTTGCAGCCTAAAGGACAGAACTGGTTTGACTGAATTAATCTCCAACAAGGAAGTTAGGATTATGAAACCAGACAATGGTGGTGGGTTGTCATTATGAATTATTTTAATTACAAGTTAAAAATGTTTGAGGTATTAAATGACAACACTTATGCGAGGGTATCTAAAAATGAGATTAATGTGGCGTACATAAAAACTGATTCCTTGTATGACTTTTTAGTCAACAGATTAATAAAATTGACTTACATTATTTAACAGTGAAGACTCCTACCATTCCTTCTATCTTTGTTGTCCCCAAAATCAATAAAAATGAATATGACCCTCCATTTAGACCAACTGTGGCTGCAAAAGGATCTAAAACAAAGCCACTGGCAGCCTATATAGATTTTTATTATAAACAGATATTAAGAGGAAAACTATATATCCTACCGGATTCTTGGCATTGTTTGGATGTATTAAAATGGGGCACAATGATGACTTCAGTTTTATCACAATAGATGTAATTAACTTATTTTCAGTGATACCACATGAGTCTGGCCTGGAATATTTTCATAATGGATTGAATGAGGTAGAAGTGTTACCAAATATGAAAATTAACTTGATAGTTGATTTAATGGATTTAGTACTAAATAACTTTGTACTATTTGAAGGCGAGTTTTTTTCAATAGGTTTCAGGAGTGGCAATGGGTAACAGGTATGCCCCGATTTATGCCAACCTGGTCCTGGCACAGTGGGAAAGGAGTCAAGTATTTCCTTCCATTTTTATGGATAAAGTGACATCCTACTTCATGTTTTTGGATGACATCCCTATATTATGGAAGAGTGATACAACAGATGTCCTGGAATTCAGCATGAAATATTTGTAGGGAAAAAAATTATTAAAACTCATTTTTGCACTTTGACAGTGGTCACCCTCTTTACCAAAAGAGTGTTATTAGAGGCCAAATGATCCATTTATCTAGGTTGGTTAGTGATAAAGTAACATTTTAGAAGAGATGGACATTTTAATTAATATGTTTATGGAACAGTGGGTACCCATTGAACCTACTCAACAAGATGAAAAACGATGAAATAACGAAGTTATTAGAATCGATCCAATTGTACCAAGTTTAGAGGTAGGTCTTCCCTCTAATCTATCCAACAAATCCAATACGCCCCTGAAAGAAAATGACAGAAAAGGGGCCATGATAATTCATTATAACCATGATGCAACATCCACAGTTACAGTCGTTAACATCTACAGGAATAAACTTCCCTTTGAAATGAAAAAAAAATGTCTGTATAAAAAAACCCACGTAGTGTTCAGCGGGGCAACAATTTAAAGAACTCCTTGAAGAGTAACACTCTTAGAAAAGTGAACATTAGTAAGTCACATAAGTGTGGAGCATGTATGCTATGTAAGTATATAAATGAAGGACCTTATGTTACAGTGTATGGTTACAACAGATCAATGAGCATTGTAACTGTAACACCAAAATGGTAGTGTATTTGCTACTTGTCTGGCATTCTAAAGTGGACAAGACAAAAAGAATGTTAATGTCCGTATAGGGGAACGTGTTTGTTTGACATTTGTTTACCGGGATAGTCCATCTGGGTTATATAACCCGTTTTCGGCAGAAGCCTGGGGAGAAGAGCTCCACATTCATGACTTGGTTATACATTTATACGATTGGTTTACATATACGAAACTACACATTTGGAAATTAGTGAACAATTACAGCTACTTATATAATACTAAAACATGTCATACTAAACATTTAGAGTTTACATACAATTATAAGACTGCTGATGTTAGGGACATTAAGAAAAAGTAATACTTTATAAACACACACTGTGGAATGCAATAATTATAAAATATTTTTATTCTTTATGATAGATAAAATTGAACAAGGTGGGTGACAAACTGTTGGAAGCAAGAGAAACTTACTGGCAACTGAAGCTAAATGCTACGCAAAAAGCAGGGATAAATGACTTGTTCTCTTTTAGGTATTTTAAAGTTAAAAGCAGGAAATATTACTTAAGGATCATTTAAGGTTATTAATTATCAATACTATAACTATATCAATTAATTGTTTTTATAAGTGTGGTTTTAAAAGGTGCTTTTTAAAATTCAGATCAAATATTCATTAAATATTTAGAGGTTTAATAGGTTAGTAAAGTTACTTACAATTTTAATAAGTAGAAAAATAGTAAGTTAAATTTATGGAAACTAAACGAATTGAGTTTCAAGGCTGTTGTTCAATTTACTAAATGATAGTCTCTGACTTACTTTAATGAGATAATTGAATGTGCTGTAAATTAACTAGAATGTGTAAAGGAAGTTACTCTGAGAATGCCCCATCTATGTAATGGGCAAAAGTCCATCAATAAAGAGGTCACCTTATTTGTAGTGCGTGGATATTGTTGTTTTTTGTTTTTATTTTACGTTAGTATTCGTGCAATTTATTGCACTATAATGTCAAATGGTGATGGAGACTACTGTTTTATGCATACATGTACCAAATGTGGGCTTGAAAAAAACTTTAAAATATCAGTCTAAAAACTATACTACTTACAATAAAAACAAAAAAATGGGTGAACATTTACAATAAGAATAAGAAGTGTGTAAAAACTAAAGCCGCATGTATTTCACCATCAAAAATAAGACATTTTCTGACTCAAATAGACACCCAACATAAGCAAATATTAAACAACATGTATAATGTGGAGATGGAGGGGTTTGCATGTCTTTATAGCTAAACTATTTGCAGTCTGCAGGTATGTCCTAATGCAGTTTCCAGTAAAAAACTGCTAGTGTCTTTTGAGAAAATGTAGCCAAATATAGTGTACGTTGGTGGTGATCATCAGACCAGCGCAGCCATTAAACTATTCAGTTTTGTCTGGTTCACATAAATATGCACATGCTATGGTTGATACAGTTACTAGCCAAGCAGAGTTAGAGTTCCCACTGGAGACTACACAACAGCATTAGCATCAGTGGTGCAGGTGGTCTTGGGGAGTTATGTCAATGTCGCGTACATACACACACACACACACACACACACACACACACACACACACGCGTGCACACAAACGTGCCCACACAAACACACACTTGTTATGCTTTCCCACCCTGTGCAGGCTTGGGGTATATGCAGTAGAGATACAGCCTTAAAATAAAAAGTCAGCCTTCTCATGGATGATGGCCCTACTTCCAGTCCACACAACCCTTGCCTACAACAAACGAATGAGTTACAAGGCTCTCACCATGGGGAACAAATGTGTCAGAAGAGTGGATGGGAGGGAAAACTAGATGGTCAGGAGGAGGAGGAAGAATGGGGGGGGGACAATACAATTAATTAATCATAGGTCTTGTCTAGAAGACTTTAGAAGAAACTCAAATGATTACAAATGTATGGTCAAACTCAGGACAAACTACATACAAGAAAGTCACAAAGAGAAACATTTGCTTTAGAAGGACAAAGGTACAGGTATTACTTTTGTTCAGGATGACATACAAAATGTATCAAAAACTTATCTAGTTATTTCAAACCTAAAACATATACATATTTCTAACACAAAATGAGGCTTTTGATATTTAGATGTTATAGGGAAAATGATCACCTTTACAAATTTCAGAGGCAGTCGTTATACTGGCTACAGGTATGATGCAATGACAAATTTTAACTGACTTTCCCCACTATCATTCCGTGAACATATTAGCCTCAACTCATTTTTTTGGAGCAAAACATGGTCAGTAACAGCTGGTGCAAACTTCTAACAAGGTTAGTAGTAAAAAGGACTAATTTGGAAAAGGCAGAGTGCATTATTACATAAAATACTAATTGGCAAATCCTATGGAGATGTCTTTTCAGGATGAAAGCAGTTTGGTCTGGATATATGCTTTACTTTTACAATAAAGAAAAAGCCTGTGTGTCCAACACTCAAATTATATAAAGGCTGCACAGCCATTATTTGACGCAGCACAGCTAAAACCTAGGATTGAGATTTCTCCAGCTTCTACAACAATGCACATTTTCAAAAGTACATCTTACAAACTGTAATTGGAACAGAAAGAGGTTCAGTGTCCACTGAGAACTCATTCTGCACAGAACCAGATCTCTACCTAAAAGTAAGAGGTAATAAAAGCATAACTCAAGCTCTGCTACTGGTAGTAGTAATAACCTGCCAACATCTATACAGTATCAAAACCATTGCATCGCTCTTAATGGCTGATGCTGTCATTATTCCAGTCCAAATTTAGCATGACGAGGCAGCCCCCTTCTGGCATGATTTTGTTCCAAACAAAGGTCAACCCCCCCCCCCCCCAGCAGCACTTTGTGTCCTTTAAATCTAATGTTTCTCTTCCTTTTCTTTCAATGCTCTATTTTCAATGACCTAAGAATGCAGAAACTTGAATCCTAGCATTTCTGAGCAACCTAAAGAAAATTGTCAAAGGAATTTGTTTTAGATGACAGCCACCAACTTTTGCTAGCTACACGCTCCTAGACAGTTTGCAGATCCTGTTCATAAACTGTACTGCTACAAACCTGCATAGCTTACCTTTTTTGGCCACCATATGCTATGTACAAAGAGTCAGCCATGGCGGTGCAGCAGTTAGTGTTGTCACCTCACAGCAAGAGGTTATCCGATTCGATTCTCAGCTGGGGTGCCATCTGTGCGGAGTCTGCATGTCCTCCCTGCAGTCGAATGAGTCTTTAAAGACATGCAGTAGGGGTGTATGTGTTTGCGCCTTCTGTAAAGGTTGGGCACCAGGATAGCAACTCGACACTGTAAAAACTCCACTGCCGATCAATCTGAGGACTGGTGATCTGCTGTGGCAAACCCTAATGGGAGTAGCCGAAATATAATTTATGTTGGGCACAAAGTGACGATTAGAATTTTCACCCCACCTACAAACATTTTCACTATTTTCTTCAATTAAAAATACATCTCATAAAATCAAATTTCCTTATGCTAATGCAACTTAGGATTAGTTGTAATCTTTTATCTCAGGGACAATTCAAGGAAAATGTAAAAAGCTTACCTAGACTTTAGTAAATGCATCTACAAATATATGGACCCATCCCCAAGGTGAAATCACAAACGGAAATGCTAAATGTAATCTGGTCTGTGAAATCAATAAAAAAGTGGCCCAAATAAATAAGGCTTGACTAGGGCAAGCTGTACTGTAGCACAACTCACCAGATGCTAAGATTCACTACAAGTGTGACAATGTAATTTAACAGGCAACACTGGCCAACTTTCTTACTTCTGTAATGGGAAATTTTCAGCTTTGAAGAAGTGGCAAGGCAGCGCACCTGACAAAAAAAAAAACTATTATGACCACACTACTGTTTTGTCACATTTCCAGCAATATGCTAGTCACTTACTGGGACAGCAGGGTTATAATATTTATTCATACATAATCTCAGTGAAACACCCATGGTGGTGGTGCTGCGGTAGCGTTGTCGCCTCACAATAAGACGCTGTCCGGTTCGATTTTCAGCTAGAGCGCCTTCTGAGTGGAGACATGCGTGAATGGGCGTACCTTCGTTGAAGGTTGTGCATCAGGCCTGGCAAGCCAGTACGTAAAAATCAACTGCCAATCATTAGTGGACCGGAGTTCCGCTGTGGCAACCCCTAACCGGGAAAAGCCGAAAGACACAAACAAACAATCTCAGTGAAACACTTTCCTTCACCACAAAAAGATGAAGCTTAACATATCTGTAACAGTTTTCTGAAATAATAAAAAGGACGAGGTACAGGTACATTTTTAATTCACAAACACATAAAGTGATTCAACTGTTTTCTCATCTGGCAGCATGCAGGGAGATAATGTGAGAGTTAATTCTATTGTTTTCTGCTTATTACTTTCAGTGCTGGTTGCAGCTCTAGAGATGCATGTTTTCCTTTGAGAAAGCATTACTTGGATAACAAAAGGTTATGCATGTGTACATCAAGTACGTGTTAACATTTCTCAAACCTATGTAGTGCTGTAAAAGGGTCAATACAGAACTGCACACCATCAGTAATAAGTAAGCTAGTTTATTAAAAACCTGTAAGTAAATCTAACATCCCAGAGCTACTGTAAACAGACATTTTACATCAAACTGATCTCACTCTCCAATTACTTCAAAATACAGAGCGAGCTCCTGACTTGCGCAGAAAATGAAATGCAGCGCACACACGTCTACATAAACCTCGCATTTTGAGCCGTACTATAAGCTCAAAGTGTCGAGCACAGAAAACCTACAGGGAAAGTTTCTGAAAGGACTAAATAGGAAATGAGCAATACGGCACTATACTGTTAGAAAAATCAGTCAGTGCTTGAAATAACATTTTCACATGAAATGCCTGGTGTCATGCAAAGTATACAGTGTCTGTAAGCAGTAGGCAGCCTTTTAGACCTGTCATCCAAACTGTCTGAACCATGCTGACACAACTTTCCATCTTTCAGAGAAAAAGGTGTACATACTGCACGTGAAGCTTCAATTCCTTCACTCCTACAAACATCCCATGGATAAAGGGAGGTCAGGGCACTGTCTTATAAACAATGTCATTTACTAAGTTGAGCTTCACTTGGTGAAAATGTGGTTTTGATGCATTACACTAAACTATTTTATTACTCATTTTACATTCGTTTACGGGGAAAATTTCTGACTGGGCAGGGCTGCCTGCTTTCAGCAGAGCCCCGGGGAAAAAAGCTCTATAGAGCAATAACATACAATAATAATAATAATAAAAAAAAAAGTAGATAGTTCAACATAGAATAACATGATGAAAATATTAAGTAGAGGTAGCAGACACACTAGTACTCCATTATGATGAACAGAGTAATACAGACAAATATGAGACTTACAACTGCATCACTTGCACAACATTTTGTATTTACATGGATTTATACATATAGTTACGACTACACGTAGTAAAAAGTGTCAAGATTCTTGATAAGTTTATACTTTTCGTAAATACAGTCAAATCTCTTATGTTCAGTGGTGAGAATATTAGATGGTAGCAGCAGTTGGCACACAATGATGCACAGTAAACTAAGAATATGCAGCACTAATAATGCTAATGTGCATTCTGTCTGCCTTTGGGTGTAGAAGTACTAAAAGAGATAGTTTAGATGAGAGAGAAGAGGTGTGTGCAAGAGTGCTGGTAGTGTTTACCCAGGGCTAGTACAGGAGCAAGACCACAAGTTGGAGAAATGTAACCTAAGAATGCTCTTAAAGTCATGGGTGATTTATAGTGACCGCATGTCTAGAGGAAGTGTATTCCATGTTTTTGCAACATTAGCAGCATAGAGGGAATCCCCACAGTTATAACTGCTTTTAGTAATGTCGAGTGATTTGTTGGAACGTCTTAGTGGACGGTTGCTGGTATAGTGGTGGATTCGTCCATGTAGGGATGGGGATTTTTTGGGGTGATAAGAGGATTTGGTGGGCTACAGTAAGTTGGTGGAAAGTTAGCAGGTTTGGTAATTCTAGCCAGGATAGCTTTTTATGGGATTGGCAGTGATGGGATCTATGTGATGAGTCAGTGGCGAATTTTGCTATTTTGTTATAGCAGATAGTTTATTTAGGTCATCTTTGTTTAGACTGGTTAGTACTGGGGAGACATACAGTAGTGTGGAGAGTAGGTGGGTTCATGCAATTGTGACTTTACTTTCCGAGGTTAGGTAATTTTTACATCTATCGAGTGCCTACCTTTTTGGGAACCTTTGTGATGGCTTGAGCTACGTTTGTCGAACTTCATATTGTGATATACGATTACTCCTAGTTAGTTTAGTTTTGGCAATGGGTGTGATGGGGGTATTTTTGGAGGATGTTATTTTGAATAATGGAATTGGGTCAGTAGCCTTATTGGGATGGAATAACAGTTTTTTTTTTGTTTTGTTTTTTTTAGTTTTAGTTGAGAGTCTGAAAACCATTTTTCTATTGCCGAAAAGGATTCTTGGGTGATTTGTTGTAGTAGTTGCAGTGATGGGGCAGAGCAGATTAGGGTAGAATCACCGGCATATGGGACTAGGTTGTGATGGAGGGTAGCCTTGTGCACCTTGTTGGTAAATATGGTGAACAGAAAGGGTCCAAGGATGGAGCCCTGTGGAATGCCTATGTATACAGAGAGAAGGGGGATAGGGTGTTTTCCAATTTTACAGCTTGCTGACGGTTAGAGAGAATCTTTAAACCATGACAGTGTGGAGATGTGAAGTTCGAGTTCTGAGAGTGCGGTTAGTACTTTGGAATGGGAGACCATGTCAAAGGCTTTGGAGAGGTCTAAGAAGATAGAAGAAACAAGATTCCCTTTGTTTCATTGTTGATTTACACTACTGGATAAACTGTTAAGGGCAGCAGTGGTACTATGGTTTGGGCGGAATCAGTGTGGTGTTTCAGCCAGGAGATTATTTAGTAGGTAGTCTAGTATTTGAGAATGAACGCATTTCTCAAAAATTTTTGAAAGGAGGGATAGTATGGCAACTGGACGGTAGTTAAGTGAGAAGAATTGCCACCTTTGTATATTGGAATTGTGTGGGAGATTTTCCAGAGGGATTCCAGGGGGAACTGTTTCATTAACATTTGTAGTTCATTGACACTGCAGCTCTTTCACTATTAGCAAATATAAGTGAATCATTCAACTCTATTCATTTAACTTCAACTGCTTATGAGTTATGGCACAGTGTTTGTTTTGTCCGCAACTGCAGACAGTGGGGTAAAAGAATTTGCCCTTTTGCTCACTGGTGTGCAATGGTTGATTTGGCATATTTATAGTAGTGGAGATTTTTTTTTTTTTTTTTTTTTTGGGGGGGGGGGGGGGGGGGGTCCACCTTGCAAAAATACAGTTTTTAAGGTTTTTTTCTCTATGAATTTGGTGGCTAGGATTTAGATTGATGCAGCTAGTTTTAATATTTTGAGTACAGATTGCTTGTTCAGTATAGAGCCACTACAATAGGGATTCTTCCAGCAAATGTGGCCATCTGGTGGGGTCATCACCCAAACCATTTACACAAACTGGTAAAAAAAAAATTGAGGAAGAACTTAATACTTTCAGGTAGACTGATAAGCACCTCAGTATTGCAGTTTACCTGTACTACACCAATATTTTCACTGTTAAATCTTAAAGACGGATTAAACTTGTATCATAAGTGACAAAACAGGCATTCTAAATTTATTAGCTGATACAGCTGCTCTATTAAACCAAGGTATATAAACGTTCATAGTAGTTATTTTATTTTGATTAGCGTTGCAGCACCTTTGCTGTGGAAAACATTATTCTGGCCCAGGTAATTCATTCCATGTACTCCTACACTAACAAAAATCGCTGTAAATGTTAGCACATCCATCTTTGAGCAGGCACAGCGTAAGTGAATAAATAACCGATGAGATTCAGAAATTAATGCTTGTGCTCATAAAGAACTAGATACCAGCACTGATGCACTCGACTGCACTGCTTACAAAGAAAAAAATCTAAGAACTCAGTTGAACTTAAGCTAAAAGGAAGTATTCAAAGCAGTTTTAATGAAATCAGGAAGTGTCCCACATTCTTCAAAGACTGCATATCTCGCATGCTTAGAGACAAAAGAAAAATCAATACAGGAGGTCAAGCTGTGTATCAAGATCTAGGGGCAAGTATAGCCTTGCACAAATTTCTTATCTTTTCTTTGATTCAGTAGAACAAACAAAATGCACCAGTCCTGCACTAACAAACTTGTATTTGTAGAATAAGATAAAAAATAAAAAACGTAAGCGCTTTCACGATAATTCCTATTGCTTCAGACAACTAAACAATTAAAAGTTGCAGTTCATGTAGCATTTCAAACTTGTCAGCTGATATGAACAAGCCAATAACAAAAGACCCAAAACTTAAAGGTCCACAGCAACCATAAAAAACATATAAGAAAATTCATTAAGAATGTCACCAACAATCTTCACATATAAAAGAGTATAACCATTAAAAAGTCTTCATGGATGTCTATACAATAAAAAAGTATAAAAAATGTAATAAAAAAGTATTAACTACATGAAGCAAGAAACTTCTAAAGTGTATAAAATGTGAGAAGTTAGAAACTTGTGAAATGTAAAATGACTATATTAAACTTAAAAATGCTTGAGTCAACGTGACTTTAGAAAGGGCTTCAGGGATGTAGTCCCATTCAGGCCTGGGGGTCTTTCAGCATTGAGTACAAGTATCCATTTCTTCTCTGCACACTCAGTATAGTTTTCAATGCCATCTCCTCTGATGTTGGCATGTATAACCTGAATAGATAAAAATCTAAAAGTATGTGTATGATCCATCTGCTTAACATGGTTCTCCAGGGCATTAAGTCTCTTTTTGATTAATGATGTCCCTCCTATGCTCAAGGATTCTGTCCATCATCCTGTCTGTTTTGCGTACGCAGTATTCATGGCATATTTGGCAGAATGGAAAATAAACCACATTGGTCGTGCGGCAATCAACATAACTAGGGCATCTGATTGTAAAATGCCATGTTGGGTGTACGTATTCCGTGCTGGTATGGATATACTGACATACTGTGCAGCGTCTACAAGGAAAAGTGCCAGTGTGCATGGAAGGGGTAGGTCAAGTTGCAGTCATTTTATTACAAAGATGTTGTGTCAGAGATTGGTTATTCCTAAAAAAGAGAACATAGGGGCATTCCAACTATATCTATGAGTCCTGGTACTTCCTGTAATATCCTCCAATGTCTTTTAATAATAGATGTGAATTTGTTAATATCGCTAGAGTACTGGAGAACAACTCTAAAATCTTCCTTGATGGAGGCAGATTCATTAGATTGTACTATGTTACTAAAATATGGTCTACACCAATTGTACCTCTGTAGCCATGCTTCATCAATGGTAGCATCACAATCTCTGTCAAGGAGTAGCCCCTTCCTAAAAACTCTTGTTTGACAGCGTAAAGGGCTTCCTTTGCTGCTCCATCATCGTTATGGAGCCTAAGCACCCTAAATATCTGTCCCTTCAACACATTTCTCGGAACATGTCTGGGGTGCATACTCTCTTTATGTAACAATGCATTCTTCCTAGTGGGTTTTCTAAAAAATACTGCTCTGTACATCATTTAGGTCTGATTTCTTAATTAGTACATCTAAAAAATTAACTTCAGTTGTTGAGCAGGTGTAGGTAAACCTTAAGTCAGTAGTGGTGTGCATATAACTAACAAAGCTTTCAAATTCATGTGTGCCACCTTTCCACAGCAAAAAGATATCGTCCACGAAATGAACATACCACAGGATGTTGTCAAAGAATGCATTGTTGGTTGACAACAAAAAAACATTGCTCCCATGTAACTAAAGCTAGGTTGGCCTTGCTACTGGCACACACCGTGCCCATTGCTATGCTAGTCCTCTGTAAATAAAATTGGTTTTCAAAGATGAAAACATTATTCTCCAATACAATCTCTAGCAAACTACAGATGAGTGAAATTTTGTCATCATCAAAACAACTATTGGAGGTTAAATAATCTCTCACTTTGTCAATGCCCCATGCATAGTGTATGGACGTAAATAAGGATTCAGTATCCATGGATACAAACATACTGTCACTGTCAACAGTAGCCAACCTATTGTACAACTTCTCTAAGAAGGTTTTGGTATCCTTAACAATTGTGTAACAGTCATCAAGTAGCTCATGTAAGTTACCCTCCACAAAAATGGTCAAGAGTACGGTGCACCAACCTGCACAATAGGTCTCATCGGTGGTGCCCTATCATTCTTGTGTATTTTGGGGGAGACCGTAGATCATAGGAACTAGTGGAGTATGAGTATTAAAAAACTTAAACAAATGCTCATCAATCATGCCTGTCATTAGCAGATCAAAAATTAAAAAAGACACTTTTTCCATAATTCAATTAGCAACACTTTTTGAAATGCACTGGTAAGTATCGGCACATCTAACAAAAGACTCATCTCATTAGATCTGTTAATGGCAGGCATGATTGATGAGCATTTGTTTAAGTTTTTTAATACTTATACTCCACTAGTTCCTATGATCTATGGTCTCCCCAAAATACACAAGAATGATAGGGCACCACCAATGAGACCTATTGTGTCCGGTGCAGGTGGGTGCACCGAACTCTTGACCATTTTTGTGGAGGGTAACTTACATGAGCTACTTGATAACTGTCACACAATTCTTAAGGATACCAAAACCTTAGAGAAGTTGTACAATAGGTTAGCTACCGTTGACAGTGACTATATGTCTGTATCCATGGATATTGAATCTTTATTTACGTCAATACCGAATGCATGGGGCATTGACAAAGTGATCGATTTTTTAACCTCCAATAGATGTTTTAATGACAATAAAATTTCATTCATCTGTAGTTAGATAATGTATTGGAGAATAATGTTTTCGTCTTTGAAAACCAATTTTATTTACAGAGGACTGGCGTAGCGATGGGCAGAGCGTGTGCCAATAGCTACGCCAACCTAGCTTTAGTTACATGGGAGCAATGTTTTTTGTTGTCAACCAACAATGCATTCTTTGACAACATCCTGTGGTATTGTCCGTTTCGTGGACAATATCTTTTTGCTGTGGAAAGGTGCACACATGAATTTGAAAGCTTTGTTAGTTATATGCACACCACTACTGACTTCTTAAGGTTTACCTACACCTGCTCAACAACTGAAGTTAATTTTTTAGATGTACTAATTAAGAAATCGGACCTATACGATGTACAGAGCAATATTTTTAGAAAACCCACTAGGAAGAATGCATTGTTACATAACAAGAGTATGCACCCCAGACATGTTCCGAGAAATGTGTTTAAGGGACAGATATTTAGGGTGCTTAGGCACCATAACGATGAAGAGCAGCAAAGGAAGCCCTTTACGCTGTCAAACAAGAGTTTTTAGCAAGGGGCTACTCCTTGACAGAGATTGTGATGCTACCATTGATGAAGCATGGTTACACAGGGACAATAGGTGTAGACCATATTTTAGTAACATAGTACAGTCTAATGAATCTGCCCCCATCAAGGAAGATTTTAGAGTTGTTCTCCAGTACTCTAGCAATATTAATGAATTCACATCTATTATTAAAAGACATTGAAGGATATTACAGGAAATAACAGGACTCATAGATAAAGTTGGGAATGCCCCTATGTTCTCTTTGAGGAATAACCAATCTCTGAAACAACATCTTTGTAATAAAATGACTAACTAGACCTTCCCCTTTCATGCGCACCGGCACTTTTCCTTGTAGACACTGAACAGCATGTCAGTATATCCACACCAGCATGGTATACGTACACCCAACATGGCATTTTACATTCAGATGCCCTAGTTATTTTGACTGCAGCACGACCAATGTGGTTTATTTTTCATTCTGCCAAGTATGCCATGCATACTACGTAGGCAAAACAAACAGGATGCTGAAGGACAGGATCCTTGAGCATAGGAGGGACATCATTAATCAAAAAGAGACTAATGCCCTGGTGAACCATGTTAAGCAGATGGACCATACACATACTTTTAGATTTTTATCTATTCAGGTTATACATGCCAATATCAGAGGAGGTGACATTGAAATCTATACTGAGTGTGCAGAGCAGAAATGGATACTTGTACTCAATGCTGAAAGACCCCCAGGCCTGAATGGGACTACATCCCTGAAGCCCTTTTTAAAGTCACGTCGACTCAAGCATTTTTAAGTTTAATATAGTCATTTTACATTTCACAAGTTTCTAACTTCTCACATTTTATACCCTTTAGAAGTTTCTTACTTCAGGTAGTTCATACTTTTTTATTAAATTGTTTATACTTTTTTATTACATAGGCATCCATGAAGACTTTTTAATGGTTATACTCTTTTATATATGAAGATTGTTGGTGACATTCTTAATGAATTTTCTTATATGTTTTTTATATTTTTTTATGGTTGCTGTGGACCTTTAAGTTTTGGGTCTTTTGTTATTGGCTTGTTCATATCAGCTGACAATTTTGAAATGCTACATGAACTGCAACTTTTAATTGTTTAGTTCTCTGGTGAAGCGATAGGAATGATCGTGAAAGCGCTTATGTTTTTTATTTTGTATCTTATTCTATAAATAAATACAAGTTTGTTAGTGCAAGACTGGTGCATTTTGTTTGTTCTACAGTTCTGCTGATTTTGCACCTTTCCTTACCCTGAGCCGTTTTGTTGGTTCCTTTTCTTTGATTCAGCCTTCTCCAAGTAGGGACTCATTGGATGCCATAACAGGGGATACTTCATACTAAAGTGTAATACTTAGCAGGACAACCTTACAAATGAAAAAGATCTGACCCCACACACATACATGCACATATTTCCAAAATTAAACCTCAGTGTTGGTGTATTTCAGGCGCTTCGGCTTTTTCATACTAAGGAAGACAGGCTATGTAAACCCCACTGTCCACCTCTAAACAAGTTGGTCAAGGCCAAATTCTGGCCACAGCAGCACCGTAAATGACTTCAGGATGAATTATCCGGAAACGTTTTGGGTCACATTTCTCAGAAAATCAGCATAACAATAGTGTTCATGTTTATTACCGTGTGTACTTCATTAGCACTTATAATAAAAACATTAAACATACAATATTTACTGCAGCAGCAAGAGAAAAACTGTTTATCAAAACAAACAACTCCGAGTAAAATAAATATGTATACAAGAAATGATTACTATTAGTACATAAAAATCTTCAACAGAGAAGTACAGTGATGCACTACACTGCACTGTTGCCATTTCTGTGACAGCTGGGTCTAATGCAGAGAGGAGCGACGTCTGGGTTCCTGCCTAAAGGTAACCGAGTATATCTGGTCTGGCTGCACTTAGCCTTGGTATGGCTCCCTCAGGTGCCAGTGTTGTGGTAAGGGGAAATATGGGAATGCACTTTGCCCGGCTCACCCTCATCAAAAAATAGGTGTTCACTACTCCCCTCCCACTTAAACACACACACACACATGATCTGTGAGTAAAGGCTAGGGGGAGGGCAGGGGCTCAATCTTTGTTACTATTCCAGAAACCAACATGAGGGGTGTGAAAAGTTGACAAGTATCAATGTAAGACAGGATCAACAACATAATGTGAGCCCTGTAGTATGAAAGCGCTCCTGAGCAATATGACTCTCTCCTCTGTGAGGGACAATGAAGGGGTTGGGGGGGGCTGATCCCAGGAAAGACAAGAAGACTAGCCAGCAGGGAACATTACTTGAGACATGCTAAAACTATGAAAACTGCATCAATATACATATCAAGCCAGACAAAACAATGCAAAATATATCAAGCTTCCTTAAACTGATCCCGGCTGGTCTAGCTTAAACTGAAAATGCAAATGGCTCCCAAGTGCAACCATCAAACGTCTTAGGGTAAAAAATACTGGTGTCACACACTTTTTCCTGGATCCAATGAGCTATAGTTGAATCCTGCCCGTAAGATATTACAGTCCGTAATGAATCTTGGACAGTACTTGGCTGCTAAATAATATTTAAGAAACATTAACGCCTACCATGCTAGCAGGGTGCTGCATTAAAGAAAGACAGGAGTCACACATCTACTTTGTCTAATAAGTAGAAAAAATGTGCAGAATCCTAAAACTTCCAAATAAAGGAGCAAGTTACAATGGAGGCATTAATTCAGAAACTCCAGGCCAACATCTTTGTCACAAAAGAAAATGGAAGGGAAGCGATTCAAGGAGAAGACACTGTGTAAACAGATAGCACTGTCAGTGCGCTCAATCCTCAGGCTGTGAGGTTTGTTCCAGCAGTTCATCCATACACATCCCTGGATATATCTGCAATTCCTCTTTAATAATGTTTACATACGAGGCCCTCTGGATCACTAGGTGATAGAATCATGGTCGGCAAGGTTAAATCAGATACCATGCGTCAAGTGGCTGAAGGGCCCAGGATCAAAAAGTACTGAAACCATAAAAAGAAATGTATATATATATATATATATATATATATATATATATATATATATATATATATATATAAAATCTACACACATACATACACACACACACACACACTTCAGCTTTAAAGCATAAAGCAGAGTAACACCTGCATCAATCAGGCATGGCAATATCTCAGTATTATCATGGGACTGAAGAGAGACAGAGGTTTGCACCAAGTCACACTGAGATGAACAAACTAAAGCACATTCTTGAGATTATTGTTTCATTAATCACCACTCCATCCAGCAATACTACATTTTAAAGCAGCAGGCACAGACATTCATAATGTCAACAAGTCGAAGGACTATATGTGAACTTTTATCAGTCCAGCTGCTACTGCCGTGACTTTAACCAAATATGCATACATCGGCAATAAGAAGTCACCCAGATGGAAGAACATGCGCAATGAATGCCCTGTAACCGCTAACCAATAACTGCTTACTTACTGCAATGTTGACATAATGAGCTGTGAAATATGACCACAGCTTTTCATCAGATGCTTCCAAGAGCCACCTGTCAATCAGAATACGTTTTATGAGCAATGTCAGAAATTAGGAATTATATTCTTAAAAGACATACAAGTACCAGGCACAGTGGGAGCAAGACATATACAATGCTTGGATATACACCTATACTTCAAAAGAAAATGGACTACGGTTGTCAATAATCACAAAGAAGCACAGATCTGAAAGGCATCTTGCAAGAAAAGGAACTCGATGACTACAGAGTCACTGTTAAATACATTCCCATCTGCAGTGTCAGGCAAAATCTGCACAAGTGCCTCTCTTCATTGCTGGTGTCAGCAGCTGTCTACCCTTGCTACAGAAGCAGAAGTCAGTTTCACGACTTGTAGATGCACAGCAAACAAATTTAATGTAAAAAGAATCCGTCCATATTTCAGAATCAGCATTTTCACTTCTACAAATTTGCCTTCATGTCAGCATTTGCAAGAATGTCATCTACTTACAAAAAGGATCCTTTCCTTCCTAATTTATAAAAATTTGGTTTACTGAACACTACTGATTGATGGGTTTGATGCCTTCAGAAGGAATATATCTTGCAATCTGATAACATCTGAAGTTACTGTCTCGTATAAAGCCTATTACTTGTCCCTCTCTACAAAGGCTACAGGGCTTCTAGTAAGCACAGCATGTGGCAAGGCCATATTAACTCTTGCTGCCAATTTTTATAATGAAAACCGGTCAGGCGTCTGAACATGGCCATCTGACTCGACAATTCTGCAGTATTTACCCTTTGGATAGGGGTTTTCAGGCAAATATTAACAAGGACAAACTGTGCCTCACCATGTTCACAGAACCATGGTAATGTGACACGACTGTCACTAGAGGCTAAATGTCCAAAATCTAAAAAGCAGACAGTAAAAAAAAGCACTGTATGCATTGGAATTTAATACACAAAATAAAAAGAATATTTTTTTATTTTTAAATGTAATGCAATTCATAAAGCCTGCACAAATAGCAAGCCTGTACCTATCTGTTACACAATATGTTTTTCACTAAAAACTGTTACTTTTTATGGTCCCTCTGTATAACAAGACATTGCGGATAATAGACAGACTAGGATAAAATAATGAAAAAATGTAAAATGAGATAAAAATTACTTGCGTGCACTAAATTGGGCTGAACAGGCACACAGTATCTTGTTCGCATATTGGGAATCTCAGTTTTGTGCAACAAGACTTACATCTCAACATCTTGGTGCCAGAAAATACTTTTTGAGGATATGTTAAAGCCAAACATGAAATAAAATTATTTTCCCTTGTTTTTGGCAAGGACAGATACCTCAGTGCTGTTGAAACGTAATGAACATTTTGACATAAATGACATCGGACTCATATTACATCTATGTGAAATGCAGCAATTATTGTTTTTTTCTGTATTAAAATCTCCTTAAAGCAGACACACACCACGACAAAAGTGGAAGGCGATTAAAATCTCGTGTTCTACTCGAAAAGCAATGCATCAGAAAATTCTACAATGATTTAGCAAACAGTACCACATATTCATAACCTAACATTAATGTTTTCTTTTCATCTTGTGATTATGAAAATCTATTCCGAATCAAGATGCCTTAAGGAACCAACATACCCACATTAATTTCTGTCTATCCAAAGAATTAAAGCCTTGAAAAAGAAAATCTGTTGTATCCAATAACTCAGCAACTTGCTGTTTGCCTATTTCTTAACTGCAACGACTACAATCTAATCAAGACTTTTAATTTAAAAAATCTCATCAGCAATATGTAGCAATGAAACTACACGCTCTCATTCACAGAAATTGTGAGTCAAACTTTCATTAGACATTAGTACAAACACTGTGATCACTTCCATGTGGTAAGCCTTTCCTTTTTGTTTTAATTATTTCAAGGAAAGCGGTGAGGTGATTACAAAAACAAATCTGTAGCTCTTAAAGTACCTTTTATAATATGAACTGACAATAACCTGAAAAGCAGAATATATGTATGTATAACTTAGACATACTGCGGATACTAGGCCATAGCTGCTAAAAACGTTGCAAACATGGCATTAAATACTAACATCAAAACTACATTATTCTCAGTAGAACTAATTTCACACCATCCAAGCCAAGGAAATTCCATGTTAAGGGATGAAACTTTTCCAATTACTCTTTGAAACCCAGCCCTGACGTGCTGGTTTCACAGCACAGGTGTTTCTAGATGAAATCATACTCAAACTATTGGCCCCATTCTTTCAAAAGTACTCCTAGAAGTTCTGACCTCACTCTCTCTAGTGCATTTTGCCTTTAAGTAGGCACATCCTAATTTTGTTAAAAAGGGTTGCAGCTCAAATCCAGCTGGATAGCCATCAGCCTCAGTGTGCGATTAGTATAAAAAAAATGGATCATGGGTTAATTGCACAGAAGTGAAATAACTCTGAAGAACACTTACAAGGGTACCAGGGCTTGTCAGAGATTTGGGATGCATGGCTAGGCTTAAAAAGGCACTTGTGTTCATTAGCCTAGTAAACACCTATGAACCTATAAGAAAAGGATGGCAGTCAAACAAACTGTAAACACAAACATCAAAACATGACTTACAATGAAAAAAAAGTATTCACAGCATTTACTATATGAAAAGAAAGGAAGAGAGACGATTCAGTGTACAGATGATTCACATTTAAATTTAAGTTATAACTGAGGAGTAAGGCATGCTAAGAAAAAAAAACTAATTTGCAGGAGAATTTTGGCATTTCTATAAGTTGTTCCTTTGTGGTGAGAGCACTTTCAGAACACTTCCTTGAGGAGATGCTTTTTCAAGTTTGCTCTGGATTTGGTGAGGGAGTAATTCATTCCAGATTTCTTGGGAGTGATACCCAGCAGTGCTGCCTGGTTCTAGGAGTCGGAAGAGAGGACTGGACAAACCTAAGGTTAGGTATGTGCTTAGTTCAAAACACCGTGTGTGTGTATATTATATACACGCACATATATATATATATATATATATATATATATATATATATATATATATATGCACACACATATAAATAAATAAATATATATATATATATATATGGTTCTACCTGACTTCGTCGACAGCGCAGAAGACCGTAATCGAGAGCTCCTCAGAATCGAAACTAAGAAGACCGACGCCGCGATCGCGAGTGGCAGAACATCGACAGTGCAGAAGACCGACACGACGAATGACAACACCAACGCCGAGGATGCCGACATGGGGAAAGGCTGTGTCAGTGCGGGCGTATTGACGGACGGTGCGCAGGCAGGTAAGTGTGGAGATTGACGGTCTGTGGGGATAGGGGTGGGTTAAGTGAGTTAGGGTTAGGGGTTAAGTGAGTTAGGGTTAGGGCGATAGGGTGGGTTAAGTGAGTTAGGGTTAGGAGGCGATAGGGGTGGGTTAAGTGAGTTAGGGTTATAGGGGGTGGAGTTAAGTGAGTTAGGTTAGGGTAAGGGTGTGAGCAGTGACGGACCTTAGGGTTAGGTAAGGTTTAGTGTGGGCTTGTAAGGATTTTGGTGTGCTTGTGTTGTGTGTGTGGTTTGTGGAATGGGGATGTGTTTTGTTTTAATTGTTATTGTGGTGTGTGCAGTGTATGGGGTTTCGTGTTTGTGTACCGTCGGTTATTTCGTTGTCGGTTATGTGTGGTTTCGTGTTTATGGACTGTCCAATATGTGGTGTCGGTGATGTGGTTGTCGGTGTTGTGTGGTTTCGACTATGTCAGGTAGAACCATATATATATATATATATATATATATATATATATATATATATATATATCTATATATCTATATATATATATATATATATATATATATATATATATATATATGGATGCCATCCTAATCGCAGAAATTACAGTACTCTGAAACTCACTCTGCCCACACCAGTTCTCCGAAACTCCAGTAATCCGAAACGGCATTTTGCCAAAACACAAGATACCGACAAGACAATCAGTAAAATTCATAACACTCACTACATCAAATCCCTATTTTTCTCTAATTTCTGCAGGGGGGAGGCTGTCCCTCCAAACCCCCACAAATAATTTATACGAACTCCAACATCACACTACTATGATAACAAGCTGTACACCATCCTGCATAACTGGTATGGTGCACTAGACAGCATAAAAGCAGACGTTTTGCGGACATGAAAATCGGCAAAGTGCCGTTTTGGAGAACTGGTCTCAGTGGTGTGAATTTTGGAGTACTGTAATTTTGGTGATTAGGATGGGAGATATATATATGTATAAACACACACACGCGTGTGTGTGTGTGTGTCTCTCTCTCTCTCTCTATATATATATATATATATATATATATATATATATATATATATATATATATATATATATAGACACACACACATTAATATATACACATATACACACAACATATATATATATATATATATCTAAAGCAGCGAAGACAACCATGCAGGTCAGTTCAATTAAAATGAATCTCAGACGTAGAATCCAAAACTGCAGTTTATTTTGTGCACATAGATGGTAAGCGCTTTCACAAATCAGCTTCCTCAGACCATTAAAACAATGTGCTGTTGGTTAATGAATCCTTAAATACCTTTGCTAAAACAATTATGACATCATGTCACACTTTTAAATAATAGTTCCACATTAAAGCGACAAGGTTAGAAACAGTCATGCATTCTGCTTCATATATAAAATACAAAATATATGGCATACAAAAATCAATATGGACATATATACATGTACCCGTAGGGTGAAAAAGGGAATATAATAACTATGATAAAATTATTACCAAAGTTTAAAATTACTAAATAATACTACAATCCATAAAAGTTAAATCAACTACCTAACACGCATACTCAGACTTAAGAAAGGGTCTAATATCAGCTCTTAAGCGCATAATCCATTTAACTTCCCTTTCTTCAGTGATATTCCTAACACAACCCCCCCCCCACCAGAAGTTTAGTTGAATAACCTCCACTACCATGAATCTAAAGACGTGATCCTGTCCTGTCAAAATCACATGTTTGGCTAAAGCATTGGAAACCAAACCAATCCTGATATTCTAAATGTGCTCTCTAATCCTGTTCTTAAGGTATCTGTCTTCCCTATATAAAATGATTGACAGATTGTGCAGACAGCGAGATAGACTACATGTTAAGTATTACAATTCGCTGTATACTTGAAGCAATATTCTATCCCTGTATCAGGAATGCGTAAATTTCCCAGTCATGTCTATGTAACCACAAAAGTTACATTCACCATAAGGAATGGTCGCTGGTCTAGATGTATCCCTATGGTCAACATGTGGATAACAGAGCATCCTTTTTAAGTTACGTTTGTTCTTATTTCTAAACTTGGGTTTCTCACCAATAATACTACTGATATCTGGATCTGTCATAAGGACATCCCAATGTTTGTTAAATATCTCATAGGTCTTTCTATTATCTGTAGTATAGAACATGGGTATCTTAATATCTGAATTCTGAGTAGGACATGCAGTTCTCTCATCATCCCTAATGTTAGAAAAATAGAACAAAATAACGTAGCTGGATACTGCTGAGGATATAAAACAGTTTATTACCACAGAACAAACAATCAATATGATTGCCCTTCATCAGATAAAAACTCATGCTATAAAAACTTCTTTTTTAAAAAACACAATAACCAATCACAATTCAGTAAAAAACCCGCCTTTTACATAGTGTGGGCTTAAGGGGGACAACATCATTTAGCCCTGGATCCCTATGTGCTGTTAACTCAAGGATCCATCTGGACTCAGCTAACTCAGTATTTAGTTTTATGTCTCCCCCCCTATGGGTCAACCTCAAATTTACAATAACCCTAAAAGTAAACTTATGTGTAGGGTGATCCCTAACATGCCTATATAAGGCGTTATGTTCATCTTTATTCCTTATATTTGACATATGCTGAAGAATTCTAACCTTCAGCATTTGATTAGTCTTTCCAACATAAAAACTCGAACACGAGCAGCACTCTGCTAAATAAACTACATCTGTGGTCCTACAAGTCGCCCTACCCCTAAACAAAAACAACTTATTAGTGGGGTGTGTAAATTCTACCCCTTTTTTAATATATCCACAAGCCTTACAAGATCCACGGTCCTTAGATCTCACACCTTCCTTTCCTTACATAACATATCTTTTAAATTCCTATTTCTCTTATAAATAAACTGAGGACGAACTCCCACAATTTCTCTCAAACCTTCATCACTGGCAATTATATTCCAGTTATTCCGTATGATGTCACAAATCCCTCTAGCATCACTACCATAGGTGAGCGCCACCTTGTGACCATCAAATCTAGGAGCATTATCTGCTAATCTATCATCTGCATTGTGTTTTAGATCTAACCAAGGTCTATACTTATTTTGCCTAAGTGGTTTATTCTTCACTATGATGTCACCAACCATCTTCTCATTATAACCCCTGTTAGAGAAACAGTCACTAAGATATCGAATCTCTTCCTCAAACTGTGTGTTATCTTTGCTAATCCTAGAGATTCTACTCAGTTGACCTTGTACCACATTGGGAAAGGTGTGCCTTGGATGCATGCTATCGTTGATAATAGAGTATTCCTCCAACACTCTTTCCTGAATAGTTTCGAAGAAAAGCCATCACTGTTTTGTATCAAACATACATCTAAAAAATCAATAGCTTCTCTTGAGATCTTAACACTAAATCTAAAGAAAGAAGTGGTAGTGTGAAGGTAATCAATGAACTTAAACAAATCCTCACTGGCCCCCTTCCATAAAACAAATACATCTACAAAGCGCAGATACATGAACAGTTGCTTTTTCCAAACATGATCACAAAACAATGGGATAGGACAAGATTAGCATATGTATTGGCACAGGGGATGCCCATGGCTATCCCCTGTGCCTGCCTATATACATTATCTGTCCCTTGAAAGATGTTATTTCCAATACTAAGGTCAATAACTCCACTATCAACTCTACCTTGGTACAAGGAAGTCCTAATGTAAGCCCACACTATGTAAAAGGCGGGTTTTTTTCTGAATTGTGATTGGTTATTGTGTTTTTTAAAAAAGAAGTTTTTATAGCGTGAGTTTTTATCTGATGAAGGGCAATCGCCCGAAAGCGCTCATATTGATTGTTTGTTCTGTGGTAATAAACTGTTTTATATCATCAGCAGTATCCAGCTACGTTATTTTGTTCTGCTTTTGATTTTTCTATACGTTAGCTGGGTTTTGGCAGAGCAACGACCTTTGTATTTTGGACTTTTGCGTTAGAAAAATAGGGCTTAGCCCCATCTAACCTAAGGGAATCATTGTCATGTAACCCTGTATCCAAATCTTGCTAACCATATCCACATTGCAAAAACCTATTCTTCAAACTTACCATCTCAGACGAATAACATGTATCAGTATTATTCAATCTTGAAATACGCATTCCTTGTCCTCTCGCCACATTACGAAAAACGTAATTAGGGTGCATGCTCTGCCTATGTAGAAGTGTATTCCTGTGACACTCCTTCCTAAACACTCCTGTGTTGAAGGAACCATCATTTAACCTTTCCACAAAGGCATCTAAAAATACCACCCTTGTAGGGGAAGAAAACATAGTAAACTTCAGATAGGTAGTGGTATCATTCATCTGTTCTACAAATTTCTCCAACTGATCTGTCACCTGTCCAAATGAAAAAGACGTCATCCACAAAACGTTGATAAAAAGGCACATATCTATGAAACTACTCCATGGGAAACAACACCTCTTCTTCCCAAAGTGCTAGAAACATGTTGGCATAGCTATTGGCACAGGGTGTGCCCATAGCCACGCCATCACGCTGTAGATAGAATACATCTTCAAACAAAAATATATTGTTTTCAAGAATGGTTTCTAGAAAGAGACCTATCACAAATCAAGCAATCTCTCATCATATGTGCCATGTTTAAGCAAATAATGTCTCACATAATCAACCCCTTCCACATAAGGTATAACTGTGAAGGGGGATTGCACATCCAAGGTTACAAGGATTAAGTTTATATCTAAATTCAACCCACTAGTGAAAACATACAAATCCATTAAAAAATGTTTAGTGTCTCTCAAAATCAAAAGGTTCTGGTCAACAACTGGATGAAGATCTCTCTCTACATAAACAGAAAATGGTTCTGTACACCAACCGCTTCCAGACACTATAGGTCTCATGGGGGGGTTATTTCCATCCTTGTGGATTTTAGGGAGACCTTGTATCACAGGTATCAATGGGTCATTAATATTTAAATATTTATACAGTTCTGCAGTGATCAATGCACTCTTAACCAAGTCATCCAACATAGCTTTGATTCTGTTCAACATGATGGTAACATCACTATTAATATTACTATAAAATTTAAGTTAACATCATTAAGCATTTCCCTCATAGATGACTGATAACTGTTTTTATCCATTATTACAACAGGCCCACCCTTGTTAGCCGGTCTGATGACTATATCTGAGTCAGATTGTAACCTTCTCAAAGCATCACGTTCTTTAAATCTCAAATTAGACCATATTTTCTGAGATGTATCAACATGTTGCACCTTACCAAAGCTTTTATGCAAGTCATCTTCAACTAGCTTATCAAAGGCCAACACCAATGGGTGGTAACTAGGTACATAGGTACTCGACCTTTTGAAATTAGCATCACCCATACAGGCATCCCCTCCAAATTCTAATTTTAACATAACATTCCTGGTGAACGTCTTTAAATCAATTAATACATCAGTAAGATCAATAGAACTAGTGGGTATAAAACTTAGCCCTTTATTAAGGGCAGAACATTCAAAGAGTCCAAAACTCATTGAGAAATGTTCCAAATCAAGCAGTCCTGACCTGATTCCACATTTTCTTGAGGGAGCGATTGGACTGTCTCTCGGGGGAGATTTTCTGCTTCTGCCTCCCTCGAATGATTGATCGTACCCTCCCCTCACACCTCTCTCCACAGGTATGAGTAAACGGAACTAATAAAAAACTTCCATTCACATTGCCACTTGTGGATGCACTAACATCAGTCCTTTGTAAATCTTTGGAACTTACATCTGGTTGATGCACATCATTGCTATTATGGGTATCATTAGAAACGGGTGTGTTAACATTACAGGAAGGCATAGGCTCAGTATTACTGATGTGTTAGCCTCCCTTCTCCCAGATACTTGTATGGGTGTTGGAGCACTACCTCTGGACCCAGTAGGCTCAATGGAGTCGGACCCTGGATTAGTATCACCTCCTGTCCCTGCATTACCTCCAACACCCCGAATACCATGTCTGTCATTGTTACTAATTCTAGGCCATGTGAAGACATGACCCAGCCAGAAATCCTTCATATCCCTATCCAGTTTACCCCTTTTTTGTGCCAATGTTCTCCTTTCACAAATAGCAATGCTATCCAATATGGCATCAAGTGAAAAGTCTACTGCTGCCTTAGTGAACTGCTTGTACAAGGTGGTTTGTTGTTCTTTAATAGATTTCCCGAGGCTTTCCTCCTCAGGTTTGAAAAAATCTATAAGCAATGTCATATATTTAGTGCTCACCTCTAAATTAAAAAGCTGCCACTTCGCTAACAACTCCGGGTATAGAGCTCAATGGGTGGGCATCTTCAGAACACAAAGTCCTCTCGGTACTATTTTCCTTTGCAAACACACTTCAAAATATTGTCTCTGCGTCTGCAACCGCTTAAGTTTAAGAAAGTCCATTTCAAGTTTATCCAAAGCTTTCTTCAAGTTGTCAGCTTCATCTATGCTGACCGAGGAAGCGGACTCAGCAGTATTCACTTCATACGTTAAAAGAGGATTGGTAGTATCATTCATACAAACATCAAATCTATCCAAAAGGTTAACATCATTAAGTAAACCTGCCTCCGGTGTGTAATGAGACTCAGCAATACGTAGACCAGCCTCCGGTCTGTAATTTGATTCAGCAATACGCAGACCAGCCTCTGGTCTGTAATTTGATTCAGCAATACGTAGACCAGCCTCCGGTCTATAGTTCATCTCAATGTTAGATGGTGTACCTTCTGCCATGTCTTCGTGGAGTGTAGTAAGAACAAAA